>NC_090032.1:13631743-13645464 GCF_037176765.1 Anolis sagrei
ACTCAGGGCAGATTCCAGCATATACAGATGCTAGGCAAACATACACAGATACACAGGCAAAGGCAAAGGCTTTCCCTTCATCTCTGGCTCTGGGGGGTGATCCTCATCTCCGGCTCTGGAGGTGGTGCTCATCTCCATTTCTAAGTCGAATAGCCTGCATTGTCCGTAGACATCTCCTAGGTCATGTGGCCAGCATGACTACATGGAGCACTGTTTACCTTCCCTCTGAGACAGTACATATTGATCTACTCACATTTGTATGTTTTCAAACTGCTAGGTTGGAAGGAGCTGGGGTTAACAGCAGGAGGTCACCCCATCCCATTCGGATCAACCACCGATCTTCCGGTCAGCAAGTTCAGCAGCTCAAGTGTTTAACCCATTGTTCCACCACAGCCCCTATATATGTGAGTTTTTCGGGCTGTAAGTTGAACTCCAAAGGTTACAAAGAGAGAAGTTTAAAAAAAATAACAGGGGTTGAACAGTGGGGAAAACAAGTCTTTACCATGTGATGGCAAATCAAACAGATAAATTGCCTTCAGGCTGATATGGGTGGGGTAGAAATAGCATAAATAAATAAATAAATCCTACAGAAAGTGGAGAAAAGGAAAAGTGTGTGATGGGGTAAGGAAATAATCCGTTTAATTGATTTAATTGATTGCGGTGGCACAATGTGTTAAACCCTTGTGCCAGCAGGACTGATGATCAGCAGTTCAAATCCAGGGAAAGTGGGTTGAGCTCCCTCTGTCAGCTCCAGCTCCCCATGCCTCTCACAAAGATGGTAAACATCAAACATCTGGGCGTCCCCTGGCTAACATAATTGAAGACAGCCAATTCTCTCACACCAGAAGTGACTTGCAGTTTCTCAAGTCACTCCTGGCACGGAAAAAAAAATCCAAGTGGAACTTTGCGAAGCTTAAGGAAAAACCAAATATTTTACTTATCCTGTGGAATGAAGTCCTAACACACTATTTCTTAAACTGTGGTGTGTCAAACTGGGTCCTCTCAGCTCAATGTTTGGTCTGCAAAAGTCTTGCAACAGTAAAAGTTTTCTGAATGCCACCTAATGATTGTGTTAGGCATTTACACAAAATACCTGTATTTACTCAAGTCTAATGCACCATTGAATCTAATGCACAGAAGCTGGGCCTAACAGCAGGCGCTCACCCTGCTTCCCAGATTTGAACTGCCAACCTTGCGGTCTGCAAACCCAGCAGCTCAGTGGCTTGACCAGCTCGCCACCAAGGAGCCTTTTGGCAAGGTTATTTAGCCTTTTAAATGTGAGTGTTGGGGTCGGGCTTTAGCACAGCAGGTTAAACTGCCAGCTTCAGAAAATATTGCCGATCGAAAGGTCAACAGTTCAAGCCTGGGTTGGGGCGAGCTCCCAACCGTCAGCTCAGCTTCTGTTCACCTAGCAGTTCGAAAACAGTAATTGTGAGTAGGTACCGCTTTTGCGGGGAGGTAACAAAAGGCGCCCATGTGGACATGCCAGCAATTCGATTGGGAGAGCGTCTAAAGACAACAAAGCTCTTCGGCATGGAAGATGGAGCGACAGGACCACACTGTGGCCGGAGTAGAGCAAAGCCTCCAGATGGAAAGAGATGGAAAAGATGGGAAAGCCTTTACTCTGTTTCTGTATTGTCTGTTAATTATATAACAGCACAGAATGTTTGTCGTGTATGTGTTCTGTAGTCCGTCATGAGTCCCCTTGGGGAGATAGAGTGGAATATAAATGAAGTATTAAACTGTTACGCTGCAGAAGAGATGCAAGACTGCAATCCGGGAAACCAGCTTGAAAGCATCTGAATAAGAATCAAGGGAACTGGGACTCAAAAAGATCTTGTCGTAGGCGTCTGCTACAGATCTCCACGCCAGGATGAAGAACTTGATGAAGCCTTCTGCCAACAGTTGAAAAAACATGCACAAATAAGAGATATGCCCATGACTACTTCATTCCCATCTTTAATGTCCCTGGCAAGCCTGAGCTCGTTGTGTGCTTTAGCCTTGCGAACCTTCTCCCTACAAGAGTTGGCTATTTGTTTGAATTCTTCTTTGGTGATTTCTCCCTTTTTCCAATTCTTGTGCATGTCTATTTGGAGTCTCAGCCCAGTTAGAATTTCTTTGGACATCCATTCTGGCTTCTGGCTACAAGAAAAGAGATTCCACCTGAACATTAGGAAGAACTTCCGGACTGTGAGAGCTGTTCAGCAGTCGAATTCTCTGCCCCGGAGTGTGGTGGAGGCTCCTTCTTTGGGGGCCTTTAAGCAGAGGCTGGATGGCCATCTGTCGGAGGTGCTTTGAATGCAATTTTCCTGCTTCTTGGCTGAATGGGGTTGTATCGGATGGCCCATGTGGTCTCTTCCAACTCTATGATTCTATGATTCTATAAGTATATTGTTATTATTATTCCATTTAACTGCCTCTGAGGCTGAGAGAATGTGACTTTCCCCAGATCACCCAGTGCTGACCAGGGATTCTCTAGACTCACAATCCAATGCTCAAATCATAGAATCATAGAATCAAAGAGTTGGAAGAGACCTCATGGGCCATCCAGTCCAACCCCCTGCCAAGAAGCAGGAATATTGCATTCAAATCACCCCTGACAGATGGCCATCTAGCCTCTGTTTAAAAACTTCCAAAGAAGGAGCTTCCACCACACTCCGGGACAGAGAGTTCCACTGCTGAACGGCTCTCACAGTCAGGAAGTTCTTCCTAATGTTCAGATGGAATCTCCTTTTTTGTAGTTTTGAAGCCATTGTTCCTCTTCCTAGTCTCCAAGGAATCAGAAAACAAGCTTGCTCCCTCCTCCCTGTGGCTTCCTCTCACATATTTATACATGGCTATCATATCTCCTCTCAGCCTTCTCTTCTTCAGACTAAACATGTCCAGCTCCTTAAGCCGCTCCTCATAGGGCTTGTTCTCCAGACCCTTTATCATTTTAGTCGCCCTCCTCCAGACACATTCCAGCTTGTCAATATCTCTCTTCAATTGTGGTGCCCAGAATTGGACATAATATTCCAGGTGTGGTCTAACCAAAGCAGAATAGAGGGGTGGCATTACTTCCTTAGATCTAGACACCCTGCTCCTATTGATGCAGGCCAAAATCCCATTGGCTTTTTTTGCCGCCACATCACATTGTTGGCTCATGTTTAATTTGTTGTCCACGAGGACTGCAAGATCTTTTTCACACGTCCTGCTCTTGAGCCAGGCCTTGTCCCCCATTCTGTCTCTTTGCATTTCCTTTTTTCTGCCTAAGTGGAGTATCTTGCATTTGTCACTGTTGAACTTCATTTTGTTAGTTTTGGCCAATCATCTCTCTAATCTGTCAAGATTGTTTTGAATCCTGCTCCTGTCCTCTGGAGTATTGGCTCTCCCTCCCAATTTGGTGTCGTTTGCAAACTTGATGATCATGCCTTCTAGCCCTTCATCTAAGTCATTAATAAAGATGTTGAACAGGACCGGGCCCAAGATGGAACCCTGCGGCACCATTGAAAATAATAATATGGCAATTTCTTCTATGCGGCAACAGACATGCACAGATCCTTGGATGTCTGTGGTAGAATAAAAACTGCAGCACAACAAAGCCACTGGTTTCTCTGAGAAGATGCTCTGAAGTCTCAGGTTTTGTGGCATATCCAGAATCAGAGGTGGACAGGGCAGCGCACACAATGGGTAACTAAGCAACCAGAAGCGGAGAGCTGCCGGTGATGGAGCTGCCATCCCTACAAGGACCGAAAGCATCACAACCCTGGAGGTTCCTAAGCAACCATTAATGGGTGGGATCAGAGCACACTGCCCCTATATGTTTCCAGCATTTGTCTGTGAGAGCTGGGAAGATGCTACGAGTTTAGAATATGCGAAACCATCTCATATGGGAAGAGTTGCATATATTAATGGATGGAGGGAACTGAGATTCAAAGGTCCATTTGGAACCGTCCCCTGCCACGCGTTGCTGTGGCCCACACGGGGGTTCTGTGTGGGAGGTTTGGCCCAATTCTTTCGTTGGTGGGATTCAGAATGCTCTTTGATTGTAGGTGAACTATAAATCCCAGCAACTACAACTCCCGAATGTCAAGATTCTATTTTCCCCAAACTCCACCAGTGTTCACATTTCGGCATATTGAGTATTCGTGCAGAGTTTGGTCCAGATCCATCATTGTTTGAGTCGACAATGATCTCTGGATGTAGGTGAACTACAACTCTAAAACCAAAGGACACTGCCCACCAAACCCTTCCAGTGTTTTGTGTTGGTCATGGGAGTCTTGTATGCCACATTTGGTTCAATTCCATCGTTGTTGGGGTTCAGAATGCTCTTTGATTGTAGGTAAACTATAAATCCCAGCAACTACAACTCCCAAATGTCAAGATTCTATTTTCCCCAAACTCCACTAGTGTTCACATTTGGGCATATTGAGTATTCGTGCAGAGTTTGGTCGAGATCCGTCATTGTTTGAGTCGACAATGATCTCTGGATGTAGGTGGACTACAACTCTAAAACCAAAGGACGCTGCCCACCAAACCCTTCCAGTATTTTCTGTTGGTCATGGGAGAACTGTGTGCCAAGTTTGGTTCAATTCCATTGTTGGTGGCGTTCAGAATGCTCTTTGATTGTAGGTGAACTATAAATCCCAGCAACTACAACTCCCAAATGACAAAATCAATTTTTTTGGAGTGAAGGACATACATTTTATTGTTAGGTATCTTGTGTCCAAATTTGGTGTCAATTCATCCAGTGGTTTTCGAGTTCTGTTAATCCCACAGAACTATATAGATGTTTGTGGCTGGGGTGCCCATTTCCACAAACAGGCTCCCACTTCCACAAATAGCTTTAAGCCACCAAAAACCCTCCCTCCAAGGACATAGCGAGTGCCATGAACATGTATAGCTTGAACTCTGCCAATGTCCTCCCCAAACACCATACTGCCACCACCCAAGGAACTCTTTCATTTGGGGAGCATTTCATCCTAGATTTTCTGTGTTTCCTCCACCACAGGCATCCCAGTGTTTCTTACTATCTCTCTTGGTGTGGAATTTGCATGATCCTGCCCACTGCCTCTCCCTTAACCCTTTCCTACTCTTCCCAACTCTGTCTGCACAACAGAGCAGAACTAATCAGCAGCTAAACATTCTGGAGGAGTTTGGGGAATTGACTCCACATGATGGAAGTTGTAGTTCACCCTGCATCAAGTCAGAGCACTGTGACCCCCATTGACAATGGATCCAGATCACATTTGGCACACAAAACCCCCATGACCAAAGGAAAAAATGTGTTCATTAGGGGACATGCTTTCATTCAGAGACAATTTCATCCTAGATTTTACGTGTTTCCTCCACCACAGGCACCCCAGTGTTTCTTACTCTCTCTCTCCATTGGTGTGGAATTTGCATGATCCTGCCCACTGGCTCTCCCTTAACCCTTTCCTACTCTTTTCAACTCGATGTGCACAACAAACAGAGCAACTAAATACACTGGAGGAGTTTGGGAGATTGACTCTGCATGATGGAAGTTGTAGTTCACCCTGCATCTGGTCAGAGCACTGTGACCCTCACTGACAATGGACCTGGACCACATTAGGCACACAAATCCCCATGACCAAATAATAATAATACTGGAAAGGTTTGGGAGGAATTCACCTTGATTTATAGACGTTGTAGGTACTGGGATTTATTATTATTATTATTATTATTATTATTAAAAACTTTTATATCCCGATCTTCCCAACCTCTGTAGAGGGACTCAGACCGAATTTGTAGTTCACCTGCAAACAAAGAGCACTCTGGACTCCACTGATGATGACCCTGGACCTCACTTGGCACACGGAACCCCAATGACCAACAAAGAATACAGGAAGGCTTTGGAGAAAATTCACCTTGATTTATAGGAATTATAGTTCACCTACATCCAGAGAGCACTATGAAGCCAAACACCGATGGATTTGGACCAAACTTGGCACACATACCTGATATGCCGAAATTTGATTACTCGAGGGGTTTGTGGGGAACTGACCTTCCTTTCTGGGAGTTGTAGTTCACCCACAACTGGCTAAACGGTGACCTCCATTGATGATGGACCTGGACCAAAGTTGGTACACAGAACCTCCATGACTTGCTTCCTTCTCCCTTTCCTTTTTTCTTTCCCTCCCTCCCTCCCTCCCTCTTTCTCTCCTTCCTTCCTTCCTTCCTTCTTTCCTTCCTTCCTTTTCATTTCTGTATTGTCATTTAGCTTTTCTTCATTTAGCTTATTTGGGTTTTTAAGTCCTTTCCACTGTTTTGGGGAGGATTTTATGAGTGATGGCCACTCACAGAGGCGGCCCTAGGTAATTTTCAACGGTAAGCAAAGAGTATTTTGCTGCCCCCCCCCCCCCCCAACCAATCACTGATATATATTTTTTTTTCTGTTTGTCGTGGGAGTTCTGTGTGCCATATTTGGTTCAATTCCATCATTGGTGGAGTTCAGAATGCTCTCTGATTGTAGGTGAACTGTACATCCCAGTAACTGCAACTCGTATATGTCAAGGTCTATGTTCTAGTACGGCTCCAATTTTATTTGCTTTGTATTAAATGTTTGCTTGCAGGCCAAGGTTTCAGGGACTCTGCAGATAGGGGGCTTCCTTTGGTTGCAGCCGTAAGGCAAGTCACCTGCCGATCATTGTTAAGTTTTGGTCCCGCCCCTTGCTCATGGTAATTGGGAAGGGAGCCATTTTTAGTTAGTCTCAGCAAGGAAAACTAATGTACAGGACATGGGCAAGCTTCCCCTGTACAAAAGCTTCAACCCTTAAGACCTTCCGGAGGAGAACAGTCTTAAGAGCACCCAAAGATTTCCAGGGAAGCAGTCCTAAAGCTTTGAGGAATTTCGGAGGGTGAACAATTTTGAAAGACCAAAGAACTCCAGCTGGAGAGTATCTAAGCCTTTACTGGTAGGGTCCACTCGGTGCTTCGAGACGCAGTTCAACCCGGTAGCGGAGCCCACATCAGTAAGGGTTAGATTACAGTCAGCCTGGGAGAAGTTAAAAAGGGGGTTTTCCTTTAAAGTAAAGAAGACGTTATTGAAGACAGTTGCCTGTCCTTCGTGGGCAAGATTAGGAAGCTACCAGTTGCATAAAAGCCTGGAAGCATTTGGTTAACTTTATTGAAGACAAGAAAAGTTTCTGTTTGATTGTTCATTAATAAAGGGACTTTGTTATACTTCACAAGCCATCTGAAGATCATTTGTGGTGGAAAAACCTCTGAGAACTTCTCTTTGAGCCCCCTGGCTTCCCGCTGGGTAAAGGTTGCACGTCCTGTCTTAAAGGAAATTCTTTACAGGCCCAGCGCATGACAGAACAGTCTATTTTCCCCCAAGAGCGCCTCAAGAGCGCCCCTGGGCAAAATCAACTATACTGCAAATGCTTACTTTGCGTAATGGCTTGAGCCGTCCCTGGCCACTTCGTTGGTCTGTTAGGGGTATAGTGTCCAAATTTTGTGCCAATTAGTCCAATGGTTTTTGAGTTCTGTTAATCCCACAAATGAACATTACATTTTTATTTATATCGATTATTATTATTCTTAACCTGACATGATATGAGTTGTAGTTCACCCACAACCTTATACATTTAGTGCAATTAAAACACTGACTTTTTCAAATAACCCAGGCAATGCTGGGTCAGGGGCGGCTCGTCCATTACGCGAAGTAAGCGGTTGCAGAACCCTTTTTTTTTTTGCCAGGGGCGCAGAGGTGCCTCTGTAAATGCCTCTTGACTGCCAATGGAGGAGCGCCCCCTCAGCTCACAACAGCCCTAGCAGTCCGGGGGGAGCCTCAGCTTTCTTGCATCGCTGCCGGGGCGATAATCTTCCCAAAGGGGCCGGGTCCTTGAGCCTCGCCTAGCCCGTCTCGTTCCTGCTCCACCCGGCCACCAGGTGCGCGAGCAGAGCCGGCGCTCAATCGTTCTCCGCGTTCGATCCCTTGCCCATGACCGGCTCCCTTTCCCGATCCCCTGGTGCTCCACCCGCCTCCTCTCCTCTCCCCAATCCGCGGGTGGTCCAAGGATGGAGCCGCCACGCCTGGCCCGCTTCGGGTCCGGAGGCGTGTCTGAAGACCCCAGCGTCGCGCACCAAAAGTCGCCTCTTCTCCTGACTTTCTCCTCAGCCATTGGGACCAGAGCACGCCTTCAGGCACGCCTCCGGACCCAAAGCGGGCCAGGCAAGGGAGCAAGTGCGGCAAGTGTAGTTACTGGGATGTATAGTTAACCAGGCCTGTAGCGAGGGGGTGGTTTTAGGGGTTCAACCCCCCCGAAATGTTTCAGATTTTTTTTAAAAACCTGGTTTACTCATGAATTTTAACTGGTTAACCAAATCCCCATGCTAAGTCTATGAGATGCCAAAAATTAAGAGTCTATCCAGAACTGCAAGCACTATCTCAGGCAAATATTGACAATTTATTCACACTGCCATTACTTGCAGCAATAGCCGATGTAGTGAAGCAACCAAGTTGGGTGTGTGTGTGTTGAATGCTCTCATTAAGGAGGCCAGACTTGGTGGAGGTGGTTGACAGGGGCGGAGCTGCAGGCTATTGAAGGTTGCTCTGCTGTGCTCTTTGCTTCAGCGTGAGCTAGGAGGCAGGTTTCAACCCCCCCCCCTCAAAATTGTCAACCCTCCCCGAAATTGTCAACCCCCCCTCCCCCCCCCCCCCCCCCCGCCGCCGAAATTGTCAACCCTCCCCCGAAATTTTTTTCTGGCTACGGCCCTGTAGTTTACCTACAATCAAAGAGCATTCTGAACTCCACCAATGATGGAATTGAACCAAATATGGCACACAGAACTCCCACGACGAACAGAAAATATATATCAAAAGATTGGTTGGGAGGGGGTGTGCCAAAATACTGTTTGCTTACCGTTGAAAATTACCTAGGGTCGCCTCTGCGCTGGGTTACAATATTTCATCGTGCCACAGCAATGATATTATATATGGACACTGCCAACTTTGTCCCTCCCAAATGAAATGCAAAGATACAGAATGGGGGGACAATGCCTGGCTCGAGAGCAGTACGTGTGAAAAAGATCTTGGAGTCCTCGTGGACAACAAGGTAAACATGAGCCAACAATGTGATGTGGCAGCAAAAAAAGCCAATGGGATTTTGGCCTGCATCAATAGGAGCCTAGTGTCTAGATCTAAGGAAGTAATGCTACCCCTCTATTCTGCTTTGGTTAGACCACATCTGGAATACTGTGTCCAATTCTGGGCACCACAATTCAAGAGAGATATTGACAAGCTGGAATGTGTCCAGAGGAGGGCGACTAAAATGATCAAGGGTCTGGAGAACAAGCCCTATGAGGAGCGGCTTAGGGAACTGGGCATGTTTAGCCTGAAGAAGAGAAGGCTGAGAGGAGACATGATAGCCATGTATAAATATGTGAGAGGAAGCCACAGGGAAGAGGGAGCAAGCTTGTTTTCTGCTTCCTTGGAGACTAGGACACGGAACAATGGCTTCAAACTACAAGAGAGGAGATTCCATCTGAACATTAGGAAGAACTTCCTGACTGTGAGAGCCGTTCAGCAGTGGAACTCTCTGCCCCGGAGTGTGGTGGAGGCTCCTTCTTTGGAAGCTTTTAAGCAGAGGCTGGATGGCCATTTGTCAGGGGTGATTTGAATGCAATATTCCTGCTTCTTGGCACGGGGTTGGACTGGATGGCCCATGAGGTCTCTTCCAACTCTTTGATTCTATGATTCTATGATTCTATGATGCCAGGTTGTATTGTAATTTCAGTAGATTTAAGCCCGCAACAGCAGAGGTGAGGAACAGAGAGATAATTCTTGGCACTTTCAACATTCACTCCCACATAATGCACAGAGATATCTGTCTCCTGCTGGGAACATTTCAGGTTGGGGGAAGATTTTTTCAACTGGGAGGACAAATAGTTCTTCAGTCTTATTTGCCCTTGTTCCTCTCGTAATTGCTATGCTCCTGCGTAGGAGCAAACATTGAAACTTCCTGCTTGTCACTCAGCTGGCAGCTGATCCCTTCATCTTCCACTCTGCAGCTGCACAAATTGCCCCATTAGAAGAACGCCAAGGAGCTCTCTAGGAATGAAGAAAGAAGGAACAAAGGAGAGACAGAGGACGCTTGCTTCCTTTGTTGCTGCCGAACGAGCATCACGTATGTCATTCCCAGTGGAATGGGCTGGGGTACCCACCAAAGGGGTCATCCATCAGGGCAGCTGCACAGGGCCCTCTCCCCGTCCCCATGCAGTGCTTCAATCATCTAATTACTAGCTGCTTTCTCATTACTCCAATTTGCCCAAGTGGCATTGAGTGCCCCGGGTTGGACCTTGTCAACTTGCATTTCTATCAGTCATGCAGCAATAAACTCCCCATTAATGATAGCTACCAGAACTTGAGCATCTTTCAATCCTACTGAGGCACATCCAACACACCACTCCTGAGATGGCCCAGAGACTAGGAGGGAGGAAGAGATGGGGTCCCCATAACCCTCTGGCAAGTGTCAAGGCCAGTTTGGTCCTGCAACCGAGCCTTCTCATAGAATCATAATTGGAAGAGACCGCATGGGCCATCTAGTCCAACCCCCTGCCATGCAGGAAAAGCCGAGCTTCAGCACAGCAGGTTAAACCAACAGCTGCAGAAAATCTTGTATTATTTATCATGTCAGGGGCAGACCAGACAGTTGCATTGCATTTTTAACAAACAAACAAACAAAACAAAAGTTTGCAAGCTTGGTAGTTGATTAAATGTCCTTTGACCAGTATCTGGCCACTTGTGAAGCCGAGCATGACACCCCCCCCCCCCCCAACAAAGGATGGTTCTGCAAAGGACAAAGGTACCAGACTGCACAATAGGGGTTAAGTCTTGGTCAATTTGTCAAGGCCTTAACAAACAATGAGGACCCCATGAAACTTTGGGAATGGCTAGACCTTGGGGTCTCTGCCTCTCTCTCTCTCTCTCGAGAGAGAGAGCTGTAGTTTTCCAAGGACCATGGGACCGGCTTCCATCCCAGTGCTGCAGGTTTTTGTGCCTTGGCCCAGTGGAACTCCATAGACTCCCTTTGGTGGCTTTTTGAATTCTGCTACATTCCTGGACTTCACTCTCTTCAAGGATTCGCTCTCTACCCACGAACTTTCTTCAAGACAACTTATGAATTCATGCTGTGTCCTGATATCGTCTGCTTTTTATAATTGGTATTATTAATCTCTCTCGGGGGTCCCGGATGGGAAGATAGCTGCATATGATTTCCCTGTGTATAATTTCTATATGGTTTTTATGTTTCCTTGTATTCTTGACTCTTTGCCCCTTCTCCCTCCAAAGAAATATGTAAGGGAACCCCCTGGCCTTCAGAAACAAAAGACTGAAACCTCCCGCCAAAGACACCTTTGCATGGATAAAAGAAGGAGATTCTTATTTCTAGCCTCGGAAGATGGCCCACTAGAGTAAAGCATTGTTTGACAAAAGTTTCTGTAAGATAAGGGGAAACATCCCCCTCTGCTTTTGTTTACTTAGCATTAACCTCAGGCTGCCATCATTGTTCTCCTGTCTCACAGCCAGGAAGGATCAGGACACATGTTGAACCTTTGTCTCACAAGAGCACATGGCATTCCTTTGTTTAAGGACCCCTTTCCCAGATTCCTTTGTGCTCCCTCATCCCGCCTCCATTTCTCCTGATTGGCTGTCGCCACCAGGTGGCAGAGGTCTCCCATTGGAGCCCATCGCCCAATCATGGCAGGGAACAACAGGGAAGCCGGGGCGGGGAGTTTGAACTCTACAACTTTGAATTTGCTATAAATATGACTGTATTGGTGTATTCCCCTCATGCTTAGCTTGGCGAATGATTGCAGCTTTGCATCCGGTTTCAGCTGAATCGCATTAAACTTTGATGGCTCTTCTTCAACTGGTGAGACTTTTCATTGGGAAATCAAGGAAAAATATGGGATGCTTCTCCGTCTCACCAGGGAAAAAGAACTCTTTGATGAGTCTAATTGGTCTCTGCCTCCTGGCAAAGACCCCTAAATTTTAGCTCTATAACACTTGGAGTGCCTCTGGTGTTGCCGCGCAAGAAGGTCCTCCATGTTGCATGTGGCAGGGCTCAGGTTGCATTGCAGCAGGTGGTCAGTGGTTTACTCTTCTCCACACTCGCATGTCGTGGATTCCACTTTGTAGCCCCATTTCTTAAGATTGGCTCTGCATCTCGTGGTGCCAGAGCGCAGTCTGTTCAATGCCTTCCAAGTCCCCCATTTTTTCTGTGTGCCCAGGGGGGAGTCTCTCATTTGGTATCAGCCATTGATTGAGGTTCTGGGTTTGAGCCTGCCACTTTTGGACTCTTGCTTACTGGGGTGTTCCAGCGAGTGTCTCTGTAGATCTAAGAAAACTATTTCTTGATTTAAGTCATTGACGTGCTCAAGTCCTATTTCCAGTTCAAGTTTTAGCCTAAGTTCTTGGTTTTTCTGGATTCATGTTTTGACTCTTGTTTCCCTGGATTTATGCTGATGTCATAACTCTTCTTTTGCTGTACCTCTTTGATTATTTGGATTATTGTATTTGAAGTGTTTAATAATAATAATAATAATAATAATAATAATAATAATAATAATAATAATAGGTTGTTGCAGGTTTTTTCGGGCTATATGGCATGTTCTAAAGGCATTTTCTCCTGACGTTTTGCCTGCATCTATGGCAAGCATCCTCAGAGGTAGTGAGGTCTGCTGGAACTAGGAAAAGGGGTTTATATATCTGTGGAATGACCAGGATGAGACAAAGGACTTATGTCTTCTGGAGCTAGGTGTGAATGTTTCAAGTGATCACCTTGATTAGCATTTGATTGCCTGGCAGTGCCTGGAGCAATCTTTTGTTGAGAGGTAATTAGATGTCCTTGTTTGTTTCCTCTCTGTTGTTGTGCTGTTCTAATTTTAGAGTTTTTGAATACTGGTAGCCAGATTTTGTTCATTTTCATTGTTTCCTCCTTTCTGTTGAAATTGTCCACATGCTTGTGGATTTCAAGCATACCTCTGAGGATGCTTGCCATAGATGCAGGTGAAACGTCAGGAGAAAATGTCTTTAGAACATGGTCATATAGCCTGAAAAAAACCTGCAACAACCCAGTGATTCCGGCCATGAAAGCCTTCGACAATAATAATAATAATTTATTTATTTATATTGTTGAAGGCTTTCATGGCTGGAATCACTAGGTTCTTGTGGGTTTTTTCGGGCAATAGGGCCATGTTCTAGAGGCATTTCTCCTGACGTTTCGCCTGCATCTATGGCAAGCATCCTCAGAGGTAGTGAGGTCTGTTGGAAGTAGGAAAAATGGGTTTATATATCTGTGGAATGACCAGGGTGAGACAAAGGACTTTTGTCTGCTGGGGCTAGCTGTGAATGTTTCAGCTGATCACCTTGATTTGCATTCAATTGCCTGGAAGCGCCTGGGGGGAATCTCTTGTTGAGAGTGATTTTATGTGACTGTTTGTTTCCCCTCTGTTGTTGTGCTGTTGTAATTTTAGAGTTTTTTAATACCGGTAGCCAGATTTTGTTCATTTTCATGGTCTCTTCCTTTCTGTTGAAATTGTCCACATGCTTGTGGATTTCAATGGCTTCTCTGTGTAGTCTGACATGGTGGTTGTTGGTGTGGTCCAGCATTTCTGTGTTCTCAAATAATATGTTGTGTCCAGGCCGGTTCCTCAGGTGCTCTGCTATGGCTGACTTCTCTGGTTGAAGGAGTCTGCAGTGCCTTTCATGTTCCTTA
>NC_090032.1:13945664-14148164 GCF_037176765.1 Anolis sagrei
GTGCTTTAAGCTGACCTCATTAGTCCAGAAATCTGGACTTTTGAGAGATGCTAAGGTCATCAACTAAAGAGTTCTCTCCTGACCATATTTGGAGATGTATCACAAATGGCCCCCAAAGACAATGGCTGGTCACGTTGATTGACTTTTTGAATGTTTCCTCTTTCTGCCCCCTCCTTCCTGGCTTTCCTTGACCTCATTCTCCCGGTCGGCAAGGCTTGGCTAGCCTGTATGCCATGGGGCTGGTCCTGACCACCTGGCTGTGGCCTACAGACAAGGGCTCGACAGGAAAAACAGAAGGAGCTGAGGGTGGCGTTTCTGGCAACCGCAGCCAAATGTGAGTACTCACTTTTTCCTCCTCCTCCTCCCAGTCAAGGAAATAATCCATATACAAGGGGAGGGAGGGTACGGAAGGGGATGCAGAGGGGAAAGAAAGAAAGAAAAAAGAAATTGCCATGTCACAAAGTTCCTGCCAAGAACAACTGGAGCACAAAAGTCTTGGCTCGGGGCCGAGGGGAAGGGAGGTTGCTCCATGCTCGCTTTTGTATAACTGCTTAACCGCATGCTGTCAGAAAGACAGGAGCTGTATTTTCTTATGAAGACCAATCTTAAGAAGACCAATCCATTTGAGAGAATGGGAAACAATTTGGAATAAAAAACTAAAATATACATATGCAATGGATTTGAAGGAAAATTGGCTTAAGGTGCTTCATCGATAGTATGTTACACCTAAAAAATTAAATCTAATGTATAAAAATTTGGACAAAAAATGTTGGAAATGTCAAGAAATAGAGGGCAGTTTCTTTCATATGTGGTGGTCCTGCAAGAAAACACAAATTTATTGGAAAAATATAGAATCATAGAATCATAGAGTTGGAAGAGACCTCATGGGCCATCCAGTCCAACCCCATTCTGCCAAGAAGCAGGAACATCGCATTCAAATCACCCCTGACAGATGGCCATCCAGCCTCTGTTTAAAAGCTTCCAAAGAAGGAGCCTCCACCACACTCCGGGGCAGAGAGTTCCACTGCTGAACGGCTCTCACAGTCAGGAAGTTCTTTCTCATGTTCAGATGGAATCTCCTTTCTTGTAGTTTGAAGCCATTGTTCCACGTCCTAGTCTCCAAGGAAGCAGAAAACAAGCTTGCTCCCTCCTCCCTGTGGCTTCCTCTCACATATTTATACATGGCTATCATATCCCCTCTCAGCCTTCTCTTCTTCAGGCTAAACATGCCCAGCTCCTTAAGCCGCTCCTCATAGGGCTTGTTCTCCAGACCTTATACACGAAGAGACACAAAAAATACTGGGAATGTCATTCCGAAAAAAACCAGAATATTCTCTATTAAATATTACAGACTCAGAATTCACCCCAGATCCAAATAAGGACATTTTATTTACCTATATTTCAACAGCAGCAAGGATTTCATTTGCTAAAATTTGGAAAATAGACAAAATTCCAGAAATAGAGGACTGGTTAAATAAACTACAAGAAATAAAAGATATGGACAAATTAACTTTTTTTTTTTAGAAAAAGCTCGGGAAAGCCAATAAAAGAGACAAACTGGTCACCATTTGAAAACTACATGAAGGAAAGATGTTAAATAAATAAAAAATGACATGATACTAAGATAGTAGGCTTGGGCGGTTTCGTTCGTTAATTTCGTAATTCGTTATTCGTATTTAAATTAGCTTACGATCCAATATTGAGCCATGCAGGACTACTGTGAGGAGTAATTAAAAATCGAAACAATTTTTCCAATTTATTTCGTATTGTTTCGTAATTGGTTCGTAATTGTTTCAAAATTGTTTCGAAATTGTTTCGTAATTATTTCCGTATGTCTGGTGCAAGTTTTATAGTTGTTGTTTGTTTTTATCAGTGATAAAAAATGAATTATCACACCAACAGTCAACAACAGAGGGAGAGGAAAGCTTCAGAAGTTCCCCCTCTCCCATTTGGAGGGTTTTTTAGCATATTGCGCAATCGCGTCCGCCATTAACGAATCGATTCGTAATTTTACGAAATTTCGTATATTTTGAAATTTTTAAAAGGGAAATTTCGGAATTCTTTAAAAAAACGAAACGCAAGGGCCCCCCTCAAAACGAAACGAGTTTAGAACCAAATTTTTCCGTAGTTACCCAAGCCTATAAGATAGATATGGACTATAAAGTGGATTCATATTAAGTGAAAGCACCGAATGGAAGTCAAATAACTATGTGTGTGTGCGTGTTCTGTTTTTTGTTTTTGGTTTTTGCTTTTTTTGTTTTTGTTTTCTTCTTTCTCTTTCTCTCTCTCACGCAGTTTGACCTTTAAGATTTCCTACTTTCCTATAATCCAATGTTCCCCCACTTTACTTGTAAATTGTTTTTTGGGGGGTTTTATACCACTTTTTATTTTTATTTTTATGATAACAATAAAAAATTACTAAAAAAAAAGAAAAAAAAGACAGATAAGAGCTGTAGAGACGGGAGAGTTGGAGCGACTTCCTTTATTTGACTCAATGTCACCTTGCCTTCTCCTGCTGCTGAGGCCTGACGCATACATTTAACATATTGCAATATATATATATATATATATATATATATATATATATTTACTATTCTTGGATACCGCTGTATCTCAAGCCCGAGGGCGACTCACAGCGGTTTCCAGACAGCAAACAGCAAAGACAATAAAAACAGCAATAATTAATATGCAAAACAGTTAAATTACACATTTCCATTACTAGCTAATAAACCATCATCAATACACAGTTATCACAATCGCCTCATCATCCAAGCGTGATCCAAATTCATCGTCGATTGTTCCGTTCCTATGTTCAAATTACCAGAATTGCACTGAATTACTCAAACACCTGCACAAACATCCAGGTCTTCAACTTTCTACGGAATGTCATGAGAGATGGTGCCAGCCTAACATCTACAGGAAGGGCATTCCACAGCCGAGGAGCCACCACCGAGAAGGCCCTATCTCTCGTCCCCGCCAACCGTGCTTGAGAGACTGGCGGGATCGAGAGCAGGGCCTCCCCGGAAGATCTCAAAGTCCGGGTGGGTTCATAGGCCGAGATGCGGTCAGATAGGTATCTTGGGCTGGAACCGTTTAGGGCTTTATAGGCCAGTACCAACACCTTGAATTGGGCCCAGTAGCAAATCAGCAGCCAGTGGAGCTGGTGCAACAGGGGGGTTGTATGCTCCCTGCGCTCCGCTCCTGTTAGAATCATGGCTGCCGCGCGTTGGACTAGTTGCAGCTTCCGGGCCGTCTTCAGGGGCAGCCCCACATAGAGAGTACTTATTGGGGTATTGGAGTATTGGGGTACCAGTAATCAACTGCCACGGTTTCAGCCATCGCATAAAAACATTTCAGAGGATATATGTGTGATGCATGCGCCAACTGATGAAAAAGCAGCCTTACATTGCATGTTATCGCCCTGGAAACCTCAATTGAACTAATGATGTTCCTAGCTAACAAACGGACTGCACCTTTGCTTGTTCTGTTTTTTAGTGCTCACCGTATCATCCTGTTGGTGGAATCCATCCTCTTTGGACTCTTTGTCACAGTCATATTTTATGACCAGGTAAGTGTTTAGGGCAGGAATGGGGAATCTGCGGCACCCTCTCCCTTTTGCTGATTGTTGGAGTCCATCTTCCGTCAGGTTTGATCATTGGCCAGCTTGACCAGGGCAGGTCGGCGCTGCTTGTGTTATTGGATCTCACAGCAGCATTTGACACAGTCAACCACAATCTTTTGACCCACCGCCTTGCTGTTGCTGGAGTCAGGGGGAGAGCTTTAAACTGGCTGTCCTCCTTTCTTCACAACCGTGGACAGTGAGCTGTTCAGTAGTGAAATGGAGTACTTCAGAGGATGTAGGACAGTGATTCCCAAAGTGGGCGCTGCAGCGATCGGGGGGGGGGGGGGGATAATGGCTACAGGTGCATTTGGGGGTCATGAATAACTGTAAGGGGGTGGTGAAAGTATAAAAGAAAGAAGAGAAGATTTAGAAAAATTGATTTCCAGGGGGTAGGCCAAATACGTTTGGGAACCACTGGTGTAGGACATTCATTTAAAACTGGTTCCCAACCTGTGGTCCACGGACCACCAGTGATCCGCAAGAACTAAAATATGGTCCACGGCCTCACCATTACTACACCAGTGCAACGAGAGCAACTGGTCTCACAAAACCTTCTTATAGTGCTGAGGCTTATTAAATATGGTTTTCTTTGGGCGAACAGATGGCAACTACTGGATGGCGTATGTTCTGTATCAGAAACTAGAGCTGATGTGGTCAGTCCAATGAAATTTTCTGAATCGTCACCCAAATAACCTGGGAGTCCCAAGTGGCGCAGTGGGTTAAACCCCTGTGCCGGCAAGACTGAAGACCGACAGGTCGCAGGTTCGAATCTTGGGAGAGGCGGATGAGCTCCCTCTATCAGCTCTAGCTCCTCATGCGGGGACATGAGAGAAGCCTCCCACAAGGATGATAAAAACATCAATTTATCCAGGCGTCCCCTGGGCAACGTCTTTGCAGACGGCCAATTCTCTCACACCAGAAGCGACTTGCAGTTTCTCAAGTCGCTCCTGACACGACAAAAAAACAAAAAAAAAGTGGAGAGGGGAGCGCCTGGTTTCTGAGAGGTCCCCTCTATCTTGTAGGGTTCCTCAGGGGGCCAATCTCTCCCCTCTGTTGTGTAACATTTATATGCGACCACTTGCTCAGCTGGTTCGAGGTTTTGGGCTTGAGTGTTACCAGTACGCTGATGACACTCAGCTGGTGCTGAAGATGGAAGGCCGACCGGACTCTGTACCCGATTGTTTCCATCAGTGCCTCGAGGCCGTGACTGGATGGCTGCGTGCCAGCAGGTTGAGGGTGAATCCAGCAAAGACGGAGATCCTATGGCTGGGTCGACTGGGCAGTGGGGACATCCATCTGCCCACCCTGGATGGCGAGGCGCTACGCCCGTCCTCATTGGTAAAGAGTCTGGGAATCCTTTTGGACCCTCTGCTGACGATGGAGGCCCAGGTCTTCACCGTTAGCAGAACTGCCTTTTTTCACCTGCAGCAGGCTAGACGGCTGGCCCCCTCCCTGTCCAGGGACGACCTAGCTACGGTGATCCAGGCCACGGTCATCTCAAGACTGGACTACTGTAACGCCCTCTACATTGGCCTTCCTCTGTCAGTGATCCGGAAGCTCAAGTTGGTACAAAATGCAGGTGCTCAGCTTCTTGCGGGAATTCTGATGAGATGCCACATAACACCAATCTTACGGCAGCTGCATTGGTTACCAATTGAGCACCGGATCACTTTCAAAGTGATGTTACTCACCTTTAAGGCCTTGCATGGTCTGGGGCCGATGTACCTGAGGGACCGCCTCACCCCCTCCCAACCCCAGAGATCCCTCCATTCTGAGGACCAAGATCTATTGGAAGTCCCCAGTGTCAAGACCTTGCGTCTAACAGCAACCACACGCAGAGCCTTCACAGCAGTGGCACCATCACTCTGGAATCCTCTGCCACCTGAAGTCCGTGCCTTGCGGGACTTATCAGCTTTCTGCAGGGCATGTAAGACATACCTATTTCGACAGGCCTTTGATCTTTGATATTGTTATTTTTAAATTGTTTTTAAATTGTGTTCGATTTTAGCCTGTTCTTGTAAGCCGCTCCGAGCCCCAGGGGAGTGGCGGCATATAAGTCCGAATAATAAATAAATAAATAAAATATTCTTCCATACTCATTGTATGCCTTTCGCCCTCCAGCTGGTCTCTATCATCACAGATGAGACTCCAATTGAACAGTTGCGCAATCGACTCCTGAAGAAGGCGCACCAGGAAGTGTCCCACACGCGGAAGCCCAAGATTGCCCTCTTGCGGGAGGTGTTTGGCCGAGGTAAGTCGCAGAGGTGGCCGAGGGGAAGGGCTGCGTTGGGGGCTTCCCTGTGATGAGCCACATCAAGCGTCCTCTCTTCTCCCCACTCTAATATCTTCCTCTTCATCCTGGAAAGAAGTGACGAGCGGAGTGCCACAAGCAGGGTTCCGTCCTGGGCCCGGTCCTGTTCAACATCTTTATTAATGACTTAGATGAAGGGTAGAAGGCAGGATCATCAAGTTTGCAGAGGACACCAAATTGGGAGGGAGAGCCAAGACTCCAGAGGACAGGAGCAGGATTCAAAACGATCTTGACAGATTAGAGAGATGATTGGCCAAAACTTACAAAATGAAGTTCAACAGGGACAAATGCAAGATACTCCACTTTGGCAGGAAAAACGAAATGCAAAGATATAGAATGGGGGACGATGCCTGGCTCGAGAGCAGTACGTGTGAAAAAGATCTTGGAGTCCTCATGGACAAGTTAAACATGAGCCAACAATGTGATGTGGCGGCAAAAGAAGCCAATGGGATTTTGGCCTGCATCAATAGGAGCATAGTGTCTAGATCTAGGGAAGTCATGCTCCCCATGCTCTATTCTGCCTTGGTTAGACCACACCTGGAATATTGTGTCCAATTCTGGGCACCACAGTTCAAGAGAGATATTGACAAGCTGGAATGTGTCCAGAGGAGGGTGACTAAAATGATCAAGGGTCTGGAGAACAAGCCCTATGAGGAGCGGCTTAAGGAGCTGGGCATGTTTAGCCTGAAGAAGAAAAGGCTGAGAGGAGATATGGTAGCCATGTATAAATATGTGAGAGGAAGCCACAGGGAGGAGGGAGCAAGCTTGTTTTCTGCTTCCTTGGAAACTAGGACGCGGAACAATGGCTTCAAACTACAAGAGAGGAGATTCCATCTGAACATTAGGAAGAACTTCCTGACTGTGAGAGCCGTTCAGCAGTGGAACTCTCTGCCCCGGAGTGTGGTGGAGGCTCCTTCTTTGGAAGCTTTTAAGCAGAGGCTGGATGGCCATCTGTCAGGGGTGATTTGAATGCAATATTCCTGCTTCTTGGCAGAATGGGGTTGGGCTGGATGGCCCATGAGGTCTCTTCCAACTCTTTGATTCTATGATTCTATGTAGCCACAGGGAGGAGGGAGCAAGCTTGTTTTCTGCTTCCTTGGAGACTAGGACGCTGAACAATGGCTTCAAACCACAAGAAAGGAGATTCCATCTGAACCTGAGGAAGAACTTCCTGACTGTGAGAACCGTTCAGCAGTGGAACTCCCTGCCCCAGAGTGTGGTGGAGGCTCCTTCTTTGGAAGCTTTTAAACAGAGGCTGGACAGCCATCTGTCAGGGATGATTTGAATGCAATATTCCTGCTTCTTCGCAGAATGGGGTTGGGCTGGATGGCCCATGAGGTCTCTTCTAACTCTTTGATTCTATGTAGAGGTCATACAAAGTTTGGTTGTGGTTAAGCGCAAAGGTTGTGGTTAAGCGCAAAGTCTGAGGTCTCTTCCAACTCTTTGATTCTATGATTTTATGATTCTATGATTCTATCTTTCCAGGTTTTGTGATCTGCTGGTTCTTCCCGTGCAGCTGCAACTCCTCATCTGCCAGCAGGCCTTCCTACAGCTATTTGCCCAACTACGATGTGTGACTTTTTTGTGTGCTCCTTGGGGAAGACTCCCTGGCTGCTCTGCTTGCACATGGGCTGTCTTGCGCACTCCTGACAGCCGCCTCGGTTTCATCCGGCTCCATTTGCTACAGCCTTCAGAGGAGGCAACCGCTGCAATCTCTGACTTTTCCATTGAATCCTGGACGAGTGCCCATCCATAAGTGTTGATGGATATCAATGCCGTTGCATTTTTTCTTCCTCCTGTTCAGGCGAAGGTCAGCAGGAGGCTTGTTTTCTGAACTCTTGTCTTGCCTGTGCACAATTTCAGAATGGTGGTGGTGCATTTGCTGGAATCCATCCACTCAAACAGTTATGGGGTGCGGGAGGACTTTGTAAATCAGGGGTCCTCAAACTAAGGCCCGGGGGCCGGATATGGCCCTCCAAGGTAATTTACCCGGCCCTCACTCAGGGTCAACTTAAGTCTGAAACGACTTGAAAGCACACAACAACAACAACAACAATCCTATCTCATCAGCCAAAAGCAGGTCCACACTTCCCATTGAAATACTAATGTTTATATTTGCTAAAATTGTTTTTCATTTTAATTATTGTATTGTTTTTGGGTGTTTTTTGCACTACAAATAATTTATTGCAGTGTGCATAGGAATTCATTCTTTTCTTTTTCAAATTATAATCCGGCCCTCCATCAGTTTGAGGGACTGTGACCTGGCCCTCTGTGTAAAAAGTTTGAGGACCCCTGTTGTAAATCATAATCGCTCATGCTTCTAAAGACCTTCTCTAGGTCTGGATGCGGTCATCCAAAGGGATCATGTATACATCAATCCAGCAAGGAATTCCAGGGTATTCTTAGCCTTTTGCTGACTTCTGAGTGTCATTTGCAGACTACTCTATTTCTATACGGCCTGTGTCCCAAGGGTCTGGAGAACAAGCCCTATGAGGATTGGCTTGAAGAGCTGGGCAAGTTTAGTCTGAAGTCCCCCTCTTCATCCCCCAGTAAGTATGACCCTGTTCATGTCCACTTGGCTGCTTTAGCACAACAAGGTAAAAGAATTAAGTCCCAGGTCCTCCTGGGTGACTCTGAAGCAGCGCTTTAAGCCGCTCCTCATCGGGCTTCGTTCTCCAGACCCTTGACTAAAATGACCAAGGGTCTGGAGAACAAGCCCTATGAGGAGCGGCTTAAAGAGCTGGGCATGTTTAGCCTGAAGAAGAGAAGGCTGAGAGGAGATATGATAGCCATGTATAAATATGTGAGAGGAAGTCACAGGGAGGAGGGAGCAAGCTTGTTTTCTGCTTCCCTGGAGACTAGGACGCGGAACAACGGCTTCAAACTAAAGCAGCTCTTTAAGCCGCTCCTCAGGGGGCTTCGTTCTCCAGACCCTTGACTAAAATGACCAAGGATCTGGAGAACAAGCCCTATGAGGAGCAGCTTAAAGAGCTGGGCATGTTTAGCTTGAAGAAGAGAAGGCTGAGAGGAGATATGATAGCCATGTATAAATATGTAAGAGGAAGCCACAGGGAGGAGGGAGCAAGCTTGTTTTCTGCTTCCCTGGAGACTAGGATGCGAAACAATGGCTTCAAACTACAGGAGAGGAGATTCCATCTGAACATGAGGAAGAACTTCCTGACTGTGAGAGCCGTTCAGCAGTGGAACTCTCTGCCCTGGAGTGTGGTGGAGGCTCCTTCTTTGGAAGCTTTTAAGCAGAGGCTGGATGGCCATCTGTCAGGAGTGCTTCGAATGCAATATTCCTGCTTCTTGGCAGAATGGGGTTGGACTGGATGACCCATGAGGTCTCTTCCAACTCTCGGATTCTATGACTTGTCATTACACATGTGCACATGTGATAAATAGAAGTGGGTCAGGGGAAATCTTTAAGGAATGCCCATCGTAGGTTGTCCTCTCATAAAAATTGTGATGAGTTGAGTCACAGGTATCCTTTGCTATTTTTTCTTCATGGTCCCCATGAAATGCACACAACCATATGTGCGCGTTTCATGGGTTACTACGAAGAAGAAGGAATGGTTGTTTACCTGCAACCATGTTCAAACTACAAGAGAGGAGATTCCATCTGAACATGAGGAAGAACTTCCTGACTGTGAGAGCCGTTCAGCAGTGGAACTCTCTGCCCCGGAGTGTGGTGGAGGCTCCTTCTTTGGAAGCTTTTAAGCAGAGGCTGGATGGCTATCTGTCAGGGGTGCTTTGAATGCAATTTTCCTGCTTCTTGGCAGAATGGGGTTGGACTGGATGGCCCATGAGGTCTCTTCCAACTCTTTGATTCTATGATTCTTTGAGTGGTCACCCATGAAATTCACCCAGCCATATGTGCGCGTTTCACAGGGACCACGAAGAAGAGGGAATGGTTGCTTACCTGTAACCGTGTTTCTTCTTCCTGGTCAGATATGGCTGTGCAAATTTCACAGGTGACCCCTTGAAGAAACACGGCTACAGGTAAGCAACCATTCCTTATCACGCGACTTGCTTCTCTAAGCCAGCACTTTATCTGCAATCTAGTTTGTGTATTATTTATTTTAGGCTGAAAGGCACCAGATCCTGTCTAAACTTGGAAAGCTAAGCAGGGTCATCTCTGGGTAGTAGGTGCAAAGGAAGCACAGGGTACTCCACTACTGAGTAATCCTTGCCTAACAAAACCCTATGGAATTCATGAGGTTGCCATTATGCTGACCGGCAACTTGAAAGGTACATATAGATATCCATTATTTATTTTATTAGTCTAACAATAAAATCCATGCACAGTAAGACTATTAAAAAGTGTATTTGGTAACTGTGTAAAAGTGAAAGAAACATGGCCTCTTTGCCTTGGGCGCTTGCTGAAAGGATAAAGGACTGGATTGGACACCCAAAATTCTCAGGGTGCAAAGTCTTTTGATCTAGGGCTGGTTTTCTTTGCGAAAACAGCGATATCTTATATAACTGGCAGACCTCTTCTCTTTGACGCTATTCAATTTGAACTGCATCTATTTATTATTTATTTATGTGTCATATTTATATCCCGCCCTTCTCAACCCCAAAGGGGACTCAAAGGCAACAATTCAATACACACACACACATACTTCCTTAGGCGATCCCTCGTTTTCCGGGAATGATTGTCTTCCAGTATTCTTGTGGGTCCGTATGTGGCTGTGGAGCCCTCTTCTTGCTCTGCATCTTCTTCTGCAGTGAGGGTATTGGTTTCCAGGTGGAAGGCGGTCTCGGTCGGGGTTGGCTTGACGCACCTTCCTCTTGGCACGCTTCTCTCTTTCGCCCTCCATTCGTGCCTCTTCAAATTCTGCAGCGCTGCTGGTCACAGCTGACCTCCAGCTGGATTGCTCAAGGGCCAGGGCTTCCCAGTTCTCAGTGTCTATGCCAGAGTTTTGAAGGTTGGCTTTGAGCCCATCTTTCAATCTCTTTTCCTGTCCACCAACATTCTGTTTTCCATTCTTGAGTTTGGAATAGTGCAACTGGTCGGGCATCCGGACAACATGGCCAGTCCAGCGGAGTTGATGACAGAGGACCATCGCTTCAATGCTGATGGTCTTTGCTTCTTCCAGCACGCTGACATTTATCCGCCTGTCTTCCAAAGAGATTTGGAGTAGAGCAACTGCTTTGGGAGACGGTGGTCGGGCATCCGGACAACGTGGCCGGTCCAGCGGAGTTGATGGCAGAGAACCATCACTTCAATGCTGGTGGTCTTTGCTTCTTCCAGCACACTGACGTTTCCCCGCCTGTCTTCCCAAGGGATTTGCAGGATTTTCCGGAGGCAGCGCTGATGGAATCGTTCCAGGAGTTGCATGTGACGTCTCTAGACAGTCCACGTCTCACAGGCATAGAGCAGGGTTGGGAGGACAATAGCTCTATAAACAAGCACCTTGGTATCCCTACGGATGTCCTGGTCCTCAAACACTCTGCTTCATTCGGAAAAATGCTGCGCTCGCAGAGCTCAGGCGGTGTTGTATTTCAGTGTCGATGTTGACTTTGGTGGAGAGGTGGCTGCCGAAGGAGCAGAAATGGTCAACATTTTCTAATGTTACACCATTAAGCTGTATCTCTGGCATTGGAGAGGGGATGGCTGGTGTCTGCTGGAGCAGCACCTTTGTTTTTTCACTGTTCAATCACAAGCTGAGCTTCCCGTATGCTTCTGCAAAATGGCTTGTAGATCTTCTGAATGCGCACAGACGACATTGTCATCAGCATACTGGAGTTCTATAACAGATGTTGTTGTAACCTTGGTTTTGGCTTTCAGTCTGCTGAGGCTGAATAGCTTGCCACCTGTCCGAGAGATGATTTCCACTCCGGTGGGAAGCTTCCCATCAACAAGGTGAAGTATCATAGCGATGAAGATGGAGAATAGAGTTGGGGCAATAACACATCCCTGTTTGACACCGGATTCCACCTTAAATGGGTCACTTTGGGAGCCATTGCTGTCCAAGACTGTGGCCATCACGTCATCATGGAGGAGCCGCGGGATGTTCACAAATTTGTTTGGGCACCCGATTTTTTGGAGGATGGTCCAGAGAGCGCTGCAGTTCACTGTGTCGAATGCCTTTGCAAGGTCGATGAATGCCATGTACAGAGGTTGATTTTGTTCTCTGCATTTTTCTTGGAGCTGTCATGCAGTGAAGATGTGTGTATACACACACACACATTTGATCGTTCATTTGTTCGTTCATGTCAGGAGCTACTTGAGAAACTGCAAGTTGCTTCTGGTGTGAGAGAATTGGCTGTCTGCAAGGATGTTGCTCAGGGGATGCCCGGATGTTTTGATGTTTTACCTTGTGGGAGGCTGCTTTCATGTCCCTGCATGGGGAGCTGGAGCTGACAGAAGGAGCTCATCCGCGCTCTCCCCAGATTCAAATCTCCGATCTTTTAGTCTCCAGTCCTGCTGGCACAAGGGTTTAACCCATTGCACCACTGGGTCTGTGTCTTTTCCTGTTTGTCTGGCCATGTTCCAGAAGTATTCTCTCTTGACATTTCGCCCACATCTGTTGCAGGCATCCTCGGAGCTTGTGAGGTCTGTTGGAAACTAGGGAAGTGGGGTTGATATATCTGTGGAATGATGTCCTGGGTGGGAGAAAGAACTCTTGTCTGCTCGAGGCAAGTGTGAATGTTTCCATTGGCCACCTTAGAGGTTCAATGCCTGGCTACTCCGTGCCTGGGGGGTCCTTTGTTGGGAGGTGTTAGCTGGCCCTGATTGAGAAGCATTCGGTCCTGATGTTCTGCCCACATCTATGGCAGGCAATCTCAGAGGTTGTGAGGTTTATTGGAAACTAGGAAAATGGGGTTTATATACCTGTGGAATAATGTCCAGGGTGGGAGAAAGAACTCTTGTCTGTTGAAGCCAAGTGTGAATGTTGCCATTGGCCACCTTGGTTAGCATTGAATGGCCTTGCGGCTTCAAAGGCTGTCTGCTTCCTGCCTGGGGGAATCCTTTGTTGGGAGTATCAGAGTCAGATGATGCCCAACGGAAGGAATGCTAGATCAGCAGACACTGAGTTGCAAAATAAGGACTCTGCAGGCTTTGAGTTACAAAAGAAACTAAGTTTACGAAGTACATTCAACAGACCCGTCTTACTACAGCGAGCTACAATTCAGGAACTAGTCAAAACGAAAGCCTCTTCACATCTGCTTATCTTTTCTTGCTGAGACTGGCTACTCCCTTCTGTTCCCAGCAAGAGTAAACCTTATCTTACTTTTCTCAGGTCCGCTTAATCACAGCCTCAAAGTGTAAACATTCTGCACAGCATTTCTAATTCACAGTAGCAGCCATCTTGGCAATACATAGAAGCACATTTAAAACACATACATAACTAAATTAATCCTGAGGTGTTGGCTGGCCCTGATTGATTCTTATCTGGAATTCCCTTTCTTTTTTGAGTCTTTCTCTTTATTTACTATTTATTTATTTATCGTGTCATCAGCAACCATTGTATTACAATTCTAACAGAGCAAAACAAACACACAGATTAAAAAGAAAAAGGAAAAAAACACACAGATTTTGCAAATTTGGTAGTTGGTTAAATGTCCTTTGACCAGTATCTGGCCACCTGGAGTGCCTCTGGTGTTAACGCAAGAAGGTGCATGTGACAGGGCTCAGGGTGCACCGCAGCAGGTGGTCAGTGGTTTGCTCTTCTCCGCACTCGCATGCCGAGGATTCCACCCTGTAGCCCCATTTCTTAAGATTGGCTCTGCATCTCGTGGTGCCAGAGCGCAGTATGTTCAGCGCCTTCCAAGTCGCCCAGTCTTCTGAGTGCCCAGGGGGGAGTCTCTCATCTGGTATCAGCCATGAATTGAGGTGCTGGGTTTGGGCCTGCCACTTTTGGACTCTCGCTTGCTGGGGTGTTCCAGCGAGTGTCTCTGTAGATCTAAGAAAACTAGGTCTTGATTTAAGTCGTTGACGTGCTGGCTGATACCCAAACAGGGGATGAACTGGAGCTGTCTCTGCCTTGGTCCTTTCACTATTGGCTGCTACTTCCCGGCGGATGTCAGGTGGTGCAATACCGGCTAAGCAGTGTAATTTCTCCAGTGGTGTGGGGCGCAGACACCCTGTGATTAAGAGCCACATCTACTGTTTTAGTGTGGTGAGATGTGTTCCACACTGGGCATGCGTACTCAGCAGCAGAGTAGCACAGCGCAAGGGCAGATGTCTTCACTGTGTCTGGTTGTGATCCCCAGGTTGTGCCAGTCAGCTTTCGTATGATGTTGTTTCTAGCGCCCACTTTTTGTTTGATGTTCAGGCAGTGCTTCTTATAGGTCAGAGCACGGTCCAAAGTGACTCCCAGGTATTTGGGTGTGTTGCAATGCTCCAGTGGGATTCCTTCCCATGTAATCCTCAGAGCTCTGGATACTTCTCTGTTCTTAAGGTGAAAGGCGCATGTCTGTGTTTTAGATGGATTAGGGATCAATTGGTTTTCCCTGTAATAGGCAGTAAGAGCACCTAGAGCTTCGGAGAGCTTCTGTTCAACCATCTCAAAGCTCCCTGCTTGAGCAGTAATGGCACAATCATCAGCATAGATGAAACTTTCTGTCCCTTCTGGCAATGGCTGGTCATTTGTGTAGATGTTGAACATGGATGGAGCAAGCACGCTCTCCTGAGGCAGGTCGTTCTTCTGTTTCCGCCATCTGCTTCTCTGGCCCTGGAACTCAACAAAAAAGCTCCTGTTTTGTAGCAGGTTCTGAAGGGATTTGTTTTACTCCTTGACTCTGTAAATATTTCATATTTCTTTGCCTGTTCGTTGTGGCATCAGCGAATGGGCAACGGCAAGCAGGTATAATGTCTCATATCTCCCCGAAAAGCAGCAGTGTTCGTTGTTGGCGTTCAGTACCCCGTTGGGTGTGCAATTGTCGGGGAATATTGTGAAGATTGCAATTTCACAGAGACATATTTGGAAAATATTGGGCTGAGAGGCGAAAGGGTTGTGGCTCCTGACTGTATTGCACTTTGGCCAGTATTTACAAATCTTGTGCGAGTTGTGATTTGTGCTCACTTTTTGCATT
Organism: Anolis sagrei; assembly: GCF_037176765.1. NCBI lineage: Eukaryota > Metazoa > Chordata > Lepidosauria > Squamata > Anolidae > Anolis > Anolis sagrei. The sequence continues at coordinate 13,960,643 of NC_090032.1, forward strand.
AAAAAAAAAACTTTTGAAGTCTGCTCGAAAGCAATGCTATATCTGTGGCTTGTTATGTTGCGAGCATCTCGACAATCTCAGCCGGGAGGGAGTTCGAAAGGGCATCCCTTCATCCTTATCCCCTTTTTCCCTCCCCCAGAAATGGAAATTGTAGGCTCTGGAATCCGATGTGCACAATTTCACACAGCCTTGGGAGACTTAGGGACTTGGAGCCCGGCCCGGGAGCCTTTCAGCGCCAGATTGAATGGGAAAGCAAAGCAACGGAGGAAGAGGAGGAGGAGGCCAAGGTCTGGAAAGGAGATCTGAGGAGGCAGCAGGAAAACGGGGAGGAAGGGATGTTGGGATGCTCCTTCCTTTTGCCAGGTCCCTTGCGGGGCTTTCTTCTGCTTCAAACTAATTTTTTGTGTGTTTGTGGGATGTTTTCTGCATAGGCCAAACTCATAAAGTGAATGTTACTGATGTGCTGCACCAAGAAGGGCTCACTTTCCCTGCCCTGAATGAATATCCTTGGTTATTTCAATGGTTGGCAGCAACTAACAACTATTTCCATTTTCTTTCTATCAAATCAGACTTTCTCAATTCATCCATTCCTTCCTTGTAATAGCTGTGAACTGCAATCACATAAAACTATGAAGGTATTTAATTGTCAGGACTCATCTACACTGCCATATAGTATAGTTTGAGCTGCATTATATGGTCAGTGTTGATCAGGTATGGGCAGAGGCGGCCCTAGGTAATTTTCAACGGTAAGCAAACAGTATGTTGGCACCCTCCCTTCCTCCTTCCCTCCCTCCCTTTCTTCCTTACCTCCCTCTTTCTCCTTCTCTCCATTCCCTTCCACCTTTTCATCTTTCCCTCCTTCCCTTCCTTCCCTTTTGTCTTTTCCTTCCTTCTCTCTTTCCTTCCTCCTTCCCTGCCTCCCTCTTTTTCCTTCCTTCTGTCCTTCCTTCCTTTTTACTTTCCTCCCTCCTTCCTTCCTTCCTTCCTTCCTTCCTTCCTTCCTTCCTTCCTTCCGTCTTTACTTCCTTCTCTTTCCTCCCTTTCCCTCTTTTTCCTTCATTCCTTCCTTCTCTTTTTCCCTCTCTCCCTCTTTCTCCTTCTCTCCATTCCCTTCCACCTTTTCATCCCTCTTTCCTTCCTTTATCTTTCCTTCCTTCTCTCTTTCCTCCCTCCTCCACTCCCTCCCTCTTTTTCCTTCCTTCCCTTTTTCCTTTCCTCCTTCCTTCCTTCCTTCCTTCCTTCCTTCCTTCCTTCCTTCTGTCTTTACTTCCTTCTCTTTCCTCCCTCTTTCCCTCTTTTCCTTCATTCCTTCCTTCTCTCTTCTTTCCCTCCTTCCTTCTCCTTCTCTCCATTCTCTTCCACCTTTTCATCCCTCTCTCCCTCTTTCTCCTTCCGTCCTTTCCTCCCTCCCTCTTTCCCTTCCTTCTTCCCTTTTGTCTCTCCCTCCTTCTCTCTTTCCTCCCTCCTCCCCTCTGTCCCTCTTTTTCCTTCCTACCTTCGCTCTTCTTTCACTCCCTCCCTCTTTCTCCTCTCGATTCCCACCTTTTCGTCCTTCCTCCTTCCTTCCTTCCTACCTTCCTTCCTTCCCTTTTGTCCTTCCTTCCTTCTCTCTTTCCTCGCTCCTCCCCTCTCTCCCTCTTTTTCCTTCCTTCCTTCCTTCCTTCCTTCCTTCCCTCCTTCTCTCTTCTTTCCCTCCCTCCCTCTTTCTCTCCATTCCCTTCCACCTTTTCGTCCTTCCTTCCTTCCCTTTTTCCTTCCCTTCCTCCCTTCCTTCCTCCCCTTTTGTCTTTCCTTCTCTTTTTCCTTCCTCCTTACCTCCCTCCCTCCTTCCCTTCTTTACCTACCTCTTTCCCGTTCCATCCTTCCTTACCTCACTTCCATCCTTTCTTCCCGCTTTCCTCCCTCCCTCTTCCTCCTTCCATCCTTCCCTTCCTCCCTTTTGTCTTTCCTTCCTTCTCTCTTCCCTTTCTTCCTTCCTTCCATCACCAGGCAGCGAGTCCTCTTAGCAGGGAGTGCTAGCATGGGCCCCCCAAGTTAGAAAGCTTGTCCACGCCTGGTGTAGACTCATATAATGCAAATTGAACTGCATTGAGCTGGATTCTATATGTCTACACTGCCATATCATTCAGTTCAATGCTGTTAACCTGCATTATATGGCAGTATAGATGAGGCCTCAGTCCATTAAATTACGCCACTCTATCGTATTACCTCAAAAAGGGTAGCAGAAAAAAACAAACACGTCTTCCAATTTATGTGTGTGTGTTGTAGGATTTATACAATATTTATGAGTGAAACCAAGTTTGTGTACACCAAACCATTGGAATCCCGAAGGTCTCACTATCAAAGCTGCTCATTTCGATAGTTTCACAATATTTTAGAATTCTGGATAAGAGCTGCTCAAACCTATATCTTCCATTTCTAAAATCCTGTGTTTTTTGGTTTGTATAAAAAAGGTAAAGGTTTCCTCCTGATATTAAGTCTAGTCGAGTCCAACTCCGGAGGTTAGTGCTCATCTCCATTTCTAAGCTGAAGAGCCAGCATTGTCCGTAGACACCTCCAAGGTCATGTGGCTGGCATGACTGCATGGAGCACCGTTATCTTCCTGTCATCTTCTGACTGTGAGAGCTGTTCAGTAGTGGAACTCTCTGCCCCGGAGTGTGGTGGAGGCTCCTTCTTTGGAAGCGTTTAAACAGAGGCTGGATGGCCATCTGCCAGGGGTGATTTGAGAGGAGATTCCATCTGAACATTAGGAAGAACTTCCTGACTGTGAGAGCCGTTCAGCAGTGGAACTCTCTGCCCCGGAGTGTGGTGGAGGCTCCTTCTTTGGAAGCTTTTAAGCAGAGGCTGGATGGCCATTTGTCAGGGGTGATTTGAATGCAATATTCCTGCTTCTTGGCAGAATGGGGTTGGACTGGATGGCCCATGAAGTCTCTTCCATCTCTTTGATTCTATGATTCTATCTATTCCCATTTGCATATTTTCAAACTGCTAGGTTTTCAGAAGCTGGGGCTAACAACGGGAGCTCACCCTGTCCGTGGATTCGAACCAGCGGCCTTCCAATCAGCAGGTTCTGCAGATTTACAGTCTGATGCGCTGCACCAACATGGCTCGCTTGTATGGCAGAGAAATAGCTATAGGTTTGTGTAGCAGAGAAAAACAAGGAATGTTCCACACCTGGAATATTGTGTCCAATTCCGGGCTCCACAATTGAAGAGAGATATTGACAAGCTGGAATGTGTCCAGAGGAGGGTGACTCAAATGATCAGGGGTCTGGAGAACAAGCCCTATGAGGAGCGGCTTAAGGAGCTGGGCATGTTTAACCTGAAGAAGAGAAGGCTGAGAGGGGATATGATAGCCATGTATAAATATGTGAGAGGAAGCCACAGGGAGGAGGGAGCAAGCTTGTTTTCTGCTTCCCTGGAGACTAGCACACGAAACAATGGCTTCAAACTACAAGGATGGAGATTCCATCTGAACATGAGGAAGAACTTCCTGACTGTGAGAGCCGTTCAGCAGTGGAACTCTCTGCCCTGGAGTGTGTTGGAGGCTCCTTCTTTGGAAGCTTTTAAACAGAAGCTGGATGGCCATCTGTCAGGGGTGCTTTGAATCATAGAATCAAAGAGTTGGAAGAGACCTCATGAGCGATGGCATCCCCCTCACACCCCACCCCGTGGCTGGTACTGAGCACAGCCTCCAAGAGGTTGAAGATGGGAAAAGACTATATATTCCTTTATCCATGTACAATTGTCTGTCTTGTCAGTCATAGAATCATAGAATCCTAGAGTTGGAAGAGACCTCATGGGCCACCCAGTCCAACCCCATTCTGCCAAGTAGCTGGAATATTGCATTCAAATCACCCCTGACAGATGGCCATCCAGCCTCTGTTTAAAATCTTCCAAAGAAGGAGCCTCCACCACGCTCCGGGGCAGAGAGTTCCACTGCTGAATGGCCAAGAAGCAGGAATGCAATATTCCTTCTTCTTGGCAGAATGGGGTTGGACTGGATGGCCCAGGAGGTCTCTTCCAACTCTAGGATTCTAAGGAAGCTTTTGAACTACTAGAGGAGCTGCATAGAATGGCATTCCCTTATAGCACATAGTACCAAAAACACATTTATAAACAGCATTAAATAACCTGGCAGAATTTATTTATTTATTATTATTACATTATTATTATCATTAATTATTGGATAACAAAAATAACCCCCACAAATCCCACACAACAATAATTATTAATATTATCGGTCTACTTATATAAAACCCAAGGGACTTGCCTCGGGGCCAATGAGGCACTTGCGGCCATTTACAAAATTATAACTTAATTTAAATTATTAACCTTCAGTGTCAGTCGATGCAGGTATTGTGGGGAAACAATCAGGGCCAGCTAACATCTCCCAACAAACGACTCCCCCAGGCAGGAAGCAGCCAAGCCTTGAAGCTGCAAGAGCATTTAATGCTAATCAAGTCGGCCAATTGCAACATTCACACTTGCCTCCAGCAGATAAGAGTTCTTTTTTCCACCCTGGATATTATTCTACAGGTATTTGAACCCCACTTGCCTAGTTTCCAACAGACCTCACAACTTCTGAAGATGCCTGCCATAGATGTGGGCGAAACATCAGGAGAGAATGCTTCTGGAACATGGTCATACAGCTCAGACATTCCATAGATCTATAAACCTCACTTGCCTAGTTTCCAACAGACCTCACAACTTCTGAAGATGCCTGCCATAAAGGTGGGTGAAAGGTCAGGAGAGAATGCTTCTGGAACATGGTCATACATTCCATAGATCTATAAACCTCACTTGCCTAGTTTCCAACAGACCTCACAACTTCTGAAGATGCCTGCCATATATGTGGGCGAAATGTCAGGAGAGAATGCTTCTGGAACATGGTCATACAGCCTAGACATTCCATAGATCTATAAACCTCGCTTGCCTAGTTTCCAACAGACCTCACAACTTCTGAAGATGCCTGCCATAGATGTGGGTGAAAGGTCAGGAGAGAATGCTTCTGGAACATGCCCAGACACCCTGGAAAACTCACTCATAATATTTTTGTGGGTGACCAGGAATCAATCAAGGTCAACTAAGACCTCCCAACAAAGGATCCCCCCAGGCAGGAAGCAGACATAATGTCGTCGTGGTGTCCAAATTTCTCCCCTGGACATTCTATCTTTCCCAGAATTGTTCACAATTGGAGTCCCATTGACCGCTAATTGCTCCTTGTCTTACAGGCCTGAGTATTAAATGTGGGAGTCTGAGATCCTGTCTCAAGAATTGGTTCTCCTTGTTTATCTAAGCTGGGAAAAAACTTGAATGCCGTGCCCTTCTCATGCGATGCTGGTTCCCCTTCTATCAAGTTGGAGGATTCTAAGAATTTTTGAATTCCCCGAGTCTGCAATAAATCAAAAACCAGCCCAGACACAACATTATCTGGAGCCTGGGTTGAAGGGGGAGATGTTTGTGGTCTTCACAGTGCATTTTTGAGACTGAAAATCTGCAACGACACCGAGTGCTTTCCCCTCGCGAAGGCCAAGATGGGGAGGAGGCAGGCTCCCGAAATGGGAAGAACCAGCATTTCTCTGCTGCCTCATCAAAGCCTGGCTCTCCTCATAGGTTCTGGTGGAAGCCAAGAGCGAAAGGGTTCCTTCCATAAGTGAAGGAGGTGCTCAGAAACTGAGGTAGACGCACTGAGTCAAGCACATTTTCCTCTCTGGCCGTTCCAGAAAACGTGCGGTGAAAACATGCCACGTTTCCAGCCCAGGAACGTCGCCGCTGCCTGCTTGGTCCTGTATTTTTTGGAAAAGCCCTCCGCACAAATGCTCTGCCGAGTGGAGAATAAATAAAAACAATAATAAATACACAATGCAGGAGTGGAAGGGGACCCACAACCAAGGGCACAGCCACCGTGGGTCAGAGGTCCCTCCAAGGGAGGCCGCCGTGTTAACATCGATGGGACGATTCCAAAAGTCATGTCCACTCTTTATCCTTCCTTCCTTCCTGTCTTCCTTCCTTTTTTTCCTTCCTTCCTTCCTTCCTTTTTTTCTTCCTTCCTTCATCTTTCCTTCCTTCCTGTCTTTCCTTTCCTCCTTTCTTTCTTTCTTTCTTTCTTTCTTTTCTTCCTTCCTTCCTGTCTGTCTTTCCTTCCTTCCTGTCTGTCTTTCCTTCCTTCCTATCATTACCGTATTTCCTTTCCTTCCTTCCTTCCTTCCTTCCTTCCTTCCTTCCTTCCTTCCTTCCTTCATCTTTCCTTCCTTCCTGTCTTTCCTTTCCTCCTTTCTTTCTTTCTTTCCTTCCTTCCTGTCTTTCCTTCCTTCCTATCGTTACCGTCTTTCCTTTCTTTCCTTCCTTCCTTCCTTCCTTCCTTCCTTCCTTCCTTCCTTCCTTCCTTCGTTCTGTCCTTCCTTCCTTCCTTCCTTCCTTCCTTCCTTCCTTCCTTCCTGTCTTTCCTTTCTTTCTTTCCTTCCTTCTTTCTTTCCTTTTTCTTCCTTCCTTCCTATCTTTCTTTCTTTCCTTTCTTCCTTCTTTCCTATCCTTCCGTCCTTCCTTGCTTTCCTTCCTATCTTTCCTTCCTATCTTTCCTTCCTATCTTTCCTTCCTATCTTTCCTTCCTATCTTTCCTTCCTATCTTTCCTTCCTATCTTTCCTTCCTTCCTTTCTTCCTGTCTTTCCTTCCTTCCTATCTTTCCTTCCTTCCTATCTCCTTCCTTCCTTCCTTCCTTCCTTCCTTCCTTTCTTCCTGTCTTTCCTTCCTTCCTTCCTTCCTATCTTTCCTTCCTATCTTTCCTTCCTTTCCTCCCTCCCTCCCTCCCTCCCCCCTCCCTCCCCCCTCCCTCTCTTTCTTTCTTTCTTTCTTTCTTTCTTCCGTTTCACCATTCCCAAAACTTGGAACCAGAGGCCTTTCTTCTCACAAGATTCCTTTCCGGAGTCTGATCCATCACCTATAAGGCCTCGAAACCCTAAAGGTAACAGATCCTCCCACCTCTTGAAAGCTAAGCATGGTCAACCTTGGTTAGTGCTTGGATAGGAGAGCAACAATGAATTTCCGAGGCAAAACTACCTCAAGATCCCTTGCCCTGTGGAGTTAACAGGCTCACCACCAGTTGACAGGTAATGGGCGCACGCCCCAAGAGAGACAGACAGGGTTGGCCATATAAGCAACTCGGCTTGCTCATTCTTTCCCCCAGAATCCCCCCTTGGTCCTCCTGAGAAGATCCTGAGGCACCAACAGCTCTAGAGCAGAGACCATCGTGGTACCCATTTGTTAGCAGTTCGAATGTCTTAAAAGAGTTCCTCGCAGAGGTTGTGGTGTTGCAGTTCCGCCACGTCAACAAGGACACCTAAACAGGAACCTCGGAGGGTCTCCAATTAGAGCATCCGTGGAGGGCCTATTGGTGGCCTCGTCGGTTCCGTAGCACCTCTAAGATGCGGGCTTTCTGTTTCAGCCACTGGTTCGAGAGTCTCTTTGGCGCCTTGGGGACGAAAAAGGTGTACTTTAAGCGTGGGGTCTTCTGGTCCGTCACCACCAAAGCCTGCAACGTCAAGGGCTCCTTCAGTGGCCCACGGCCCACGATTGTCTCCACGGCCTTGGTGGCCCCGCTGTAGCGAAGGACTGATCCGCTCTGCAGGTGGACATCCTGCTCGGAGGGCACGAGGACGTAGTTGCCGTTGAGAGCGTAGGAGTTATCCCGGCGGCGGAGAGCCAGGTAGATCCCGTCACTGGCAGAGGAAGAGCCGCTGCTCTGGCGGATCAGGATGTGAGTCGCTCCTGCGGGGATGGTGACCACGTCGTTGTAGCCGTACCTGGTGGAGAAAAAGACAGGATATGTCTCAGGAATAAACATGGGTAGAGAGTTATTGTTATTGTTATTGTTTTGCTTTGCTATGAGTTATTTTTTGCTGTATTGTTGTTGTGTTTTTTGTTTTTGATGTATTTGGCCTCGGCCTCTTGTAAGCCACACCGAGTCCTGCGGGAGATGGTAGCGGGGTATAAATCAAATCAAATCAAAGAGTTGGAGGAGACCTCATGACTTTCTTTTTGTGAGAAGACCGAGGCAAAGAAGGTATTTAGTAGTTCTGCCTTTTCCCTATCCCCTGTCAGCATTGCCCCATCTTCTCCTCGAAGAGGCCCTATCGCCTCCTTGTTTTTCCTTTTTCTACTGACATAAGAAAATAATCCCTTTTTATTGTTTTTAATGTCCCTGGCAAGCCTGAGCTCGTTTTGTGCTTTAGCCTTGCGAACCTTTTCCCAACAGGTGTTGGCTATTTGTTTGGATTCTTCTTTGGTGATTTCTCCCTTTTTCCACTTCTTGTGCATGTCTCTTTTGTGTCTCAGCACAGTTAGAAGTTCTTTGGACATCCATTCTGGCTTCTTTGCACTTGTCCTATTTTTTTCTTTTTGTTGGCACGGTTTGCAACTGCGCCTTGAGTATTTCACTCTTGAGAAACTCCCATCCATCTGTAACTCCCTTGTCTTTTAGTATCTGTGTCCACGGAATGCTGCTCAGTGTTTCCTTCATTTTTTGGAAATAAAGGTTTATTATTATTTTTATTATAGCAAAGGCTTAATTGCGACATATAGGATGCTTTACCAAGGTTTGGGGAATTATGTTTAGTTTAGTTTATTAATCATGTCAGAAACAAGTTGCCGGAGCGCAGCCTGTTCAGCACCTTCCAGGTTGTCCAGTCTTCTGTGTGCCCAGGAGAGAAATTCTCATCCCGTCTTAGCCACTGATCGATTTTTCTGGGTTTTAGCCTGCCACTTTTGGACTCTCGCTTGCTGAGGTGTTCTTGTGAGAATCTCTGTAGATCTTAGGAGGCTGTTTCTTGATGTAAGGCGTTATCATGCTGGCTGATACCCAAACAGGGAATGGGCTAAAGCAGTGTTTCTCAACCTTCCTAATGTCGTGACCCCTTAATACAGTTCCTGATGTTGTGGTGACCCCCAACCATAACATTATTTTTGTTGCTACTTCATAACTATAATTTTGCTACTGTGATGAATTATCGCATAAACATCCGATATGCAGGATGTATTTTCATTCAATGGACCAAATTTAGCACAAATACCCAATATGCCCAAATTTGAATACTGGTGGGGTTGGGGGGTTGATTTTGTCATTTGGGAGTTGTAGTTGCTGGTATGTATAGTTAGCCTACAATCAATTAGCATTCTAAACTCCACCAATGATGGAACTGAACCAAAGTTGGCACACAGAACTCCCATGACCAACAGAAAACATGAGAAGGGTTTGGTGGGCATTGACTTGAGTTTTGGTGTTCTAGTTCACCTACATCCAGAGAGCATTGTGGACTCAAAACAATGATGGATCTGGACCTAACTTGGCACGAATACTCAATATGCCCAGATGTGAATACTGGTGGAGTTTGGGGGAAATAGACCTTGACATTTTGGAGTTGTAGTTGCTGGGATTTATAGTTCACCTACAATCAAAGAGCCCCTTGAAGCCCATCAACGATAGAATTGGGCCAAACTTCCCACACAGAACCTCCATTATCAACAGAAAATACTGTGTTTTCTGATGGTCTTTGGTGACCCCGCTGGCACCCTCTCGCGACCCCCCCAGGGGTCCCGACCCCCAGGTTGAGAAACACTGGGCTAAAGGTTCTCTTTGTTCTTCAATTGCTGGCTGCTGCTCCGAAGCTCTAGGTGCTCTTACTGCCTATTACATATTATATTACATATAATATTTTATATTACATATAAAATAGATCCCTGTCTGATCCCACAGCAAGCTGGCTTCAGGAAACGCAAAAGCTGCACATCGCAAGTGCTGAACCTGACTCAGTACATAGAAGATGGCTTTGAAAGGCAGCAGATCACAGGAGCTGTCTTCATAGACCTGTCAGCGGCTTATGAGACTGTGAACCACCGCCTCCTCCTGAGAAAAATGTATAATATCACAAAGGACGACCACCTCACCCGCCTCATAGGAACCCTGCTACAAAACAGGAGCTTCTTTGTTGAGTTCCAGGGCCAGAGAAGCAGATGGCGGAAACAGAAGAACGGCCTGCCTCAGGGGAGCGTGCTTGCTCCATCCATGTTCAACACTTACACAAATGACCAGCCACTGCCAGAAGGGACGGAGAGCTTCATCTATGCAGATGATCGTGCCATCACCGCTCAAGCAGGGAGCTTTGAGATGGTTGAACAGAAGCTCTCCGAAGCTCTAGGTGCTCTTACTGCCTATTACAGGGAAAACCAACTGATCCCTAATCCATCTAAAACACAAACATGTGCTTTTCACCTTAAGAACAGACAAGCATCCCGAGCTCTGAGGATGACCTGGGAAGGAATCCCACTGGAGCACTGCAATGCACCCAAATACCTAGGAATCACCCTGGACCGTGCCCTGACCTACAAGAAGCACTGCTTGACTATCAAGCAAGTGGGTGCTAGAAACAACATCATACGAAAGCTGACTGGCACAACCTGGGGATCACAACCAGACACAGTGAAGACATCTGCCCTTGTGCTATGCTACTCTGCTGCTGAGTATGCATGCCCAGTGTGGGACACATCTCACCACACTAAAACAGTAGATGTGGCTCTTAATGAGACATGCCGCATTATCACAGGGTGTCTGCGCCCTACACCACTGGAGAAATTACACTGCTTAGCCTGTATTGCACCACCTGACATCCGCCAGAAAGTAGCAGCCAATAGTGAAAGGACCAAGGCAGAGACATCTCCAGCTCATCCCCTGTTTGGGTATCAGCCAGCAGGCCAACGACTTAAATCAAGAAATAGTTTTCTAAGATCTACAGAGACACTCGTTGGAACACCCCAGCAAGCGAGAGTCCAAAAGTGGCAGGCTCAAACCCAGAACCTCAACCAATGGCTGATACCCAATGAGAGACTCCCCTCTGGGCACACAGAAAACTGGGCGACTTGGAAGGCACTGAACAGACTGCGCTCTGGCACCACGAGATGCAGAGCCAACGTTAGGAAATGGGGCCACAAAGTGGAGTCCACAACATGTGAGTGTGGAGAAGAACAAACCACTGACCACCTGTTGCGATGCAACCTGAGCTCTGCCACATACACAATAGAGGCACTCCAAGTGGCCAGATACTGCTCAAAGGACATTCAATCAACTCCCAAGCTTGCAAACTTTATGTTTTGTTTGTTTGTTTGTTTGTTTAAAAATGCAATACAACTGTTTGGTTTGCTTCTGACACGATAAATAAATACTTATTGGGTTGTTGTGTGCTTTCTGGGCTGTCTGGCCATATTGTATATACATATAATATTTATAATATTATAATGTAATGCAATATAATAATAATAATAATAATAATAATATGATATTATAATTATATATTTATATTACATGTAATATAATGTGGCGGCAAAAATGTGGCGGCAAAAAAAGCCAATGGGATTTTGGCCTGCATCAATAGGAGCATAGTGTCTAGATCTAGGGAAGTCATGCTCCCCATGCTCTATTCTGCTTTGGTTAGACCACACCTGGAATATTGTGTCCAATTCTGGGCACCACAATTCAAGAGAGATATTGACAAGCTGGAATGTGTCCAGAGGAGGGCGACGAAAATGATCAAGGGTCTGGAGAACAAGCCCTATGAGGAGCGGCTTAAGGAGCTGGGCATGTTTAGTCTGAAGAAGAGAAGGCTGAGAGGAGATATGATAGCCATGTATAAATATGTGAGAGAAAATCACAGGGAGGAGGGAGCAAGCCTGTTTTCTGCTTCCATGGAGACGAGGACGTGGAACAATGGCTTCAAACTACAAGAAAGGAGATTCCATCTGAACACGAGGAAGAACTTCCTGACTGCGAGAGCCGTTCAGCAGTGGAACTCTCTGCCCCGGAGTGTGGTGGAGGCTCCTTCTTTGGAAGCTTTTAAACAGGGGCTGGATGGCCATCTGTCAGGGGTGATTTGAATGCAATATTCCTGCTTCTTGGCAGAATGGGGTTGGACTGGATGGCCCATGACTGTGAGAGCTGTTCAGCAGTGGAACTCTCTGCCCCGGAGTGTGGTGGAGGCTCCTTCTTTGGAAGCTTTTAAACAGAGGCTGGATGGCCATCTGTCAGGGGTGATTTGAATGCAATATTCCTGCTTCTTGGCAGAATGGGGTTGGACTGGATGGCCCATGAGGTCTCTTCCAACTCTTTGATTCTATGATTCTATGATATAGTGATATGGTGCAATATAGCAATGTTCAATGCTGATATTGTACTATGCTAATAATATAATATATTGTATGTAATATATACCTTGTAAGCCGCTCTGAGTCCCCTTCGGGGTGAGAAGGGCGGCATAGAAATGTCATAAATAAATAAATAAAATAAAATAAAATAAAATAACAAATATAATTCTGTCATAGTGATCTGCCAGATGCCCTTTGGGTAATCATGGACGATGAAATTGGACTACGATTCTAGTTAAGAGATACATTGGATTGTATTGGTGGCCCAATACTATGTATTGTATGTTGTTTTTATGCTTTTTATACTGAATATTGTTGATTGTTTGTAGAGTTGTATTATTTATTTATTATTTATTTATTAGATGCACTTATTGACCGCCATTCTCAGCCCTTACGGGCGACTCATGGCGGTGTACAGTACACATAAAAAGACAGTTACAGAGGCCAGTATCAACAACATATGACTATACAACAAATACAAACTACATAAAAATCCGCTTCGTCTCTTAGTAGAATCATAGCCAGTCTCATTTTCCTTATACCATTCCAGTTCTCATTACCGTAATGTTGTTGCTTAGCACTTAATTAAATGCCCTCTCGAACAGCCAGGTCTTAAGGCTTTTTCGAAAGGACATGAGGGAGGGCGCCTGTCTGATGTGTGCCGGGAGAGTGTTCCACAGCCGGGGGGCCACCACCGAGAAGGCCCTCTCCCTCGTCCCCGCCAGCCGTGCCTGTGATGCAGGCGGGATCGAGAGAAGGGCCTCCCCAGACGATCTCAAGGTCCTCGTGGGCTCGTAGGCCAAGATGCGGTCAGAAAGGTATTTTGAGCCGGAACCGTTTAGGGCTTTGTAGGCCAAGACCAGCACCTTGAATTGGGTCCGGTAGCAAATCGGCAGCCAGTGGAGCTGGGACAACAAGGGCGTTGTGTGCTCCCTGCTACCCGCTCCAGTTAGTAACATGGCTGCCGCGCGCTGGACCAGCTGAAGCTTCCGGGCCGTCTTCAAGGGCAGCCCCACGTAGAGAGCGTTGCAGTAATCCAGGCGGGATGTGACAAGAGCGTGTACCACCGTGGCCAAGTCAGACTTCCCGAGATACGGGCGCAGCTGGCGCACGAGCCTAAGCTGTGCAAATGCTCCCCTGGTCACCGCTGAAACCTGGGGATCCAGGCTCAACGATGAGTCCAGGGTCACACCCAAGCTGCGAACCTGCGCCTTCAAGGGGAGTGCGACCCCGTCCAGCACAGGCTGTAACCCTGTAAACCGTGTTGAGTCGCCAATTTTGGCTGAGAAACGGCGGTATACAAGCGCAGTAATAAATAATAAATAATAAATAAATACGTCTGCAACTGGCATGTATTTGCCTATTGAGTGAAAAGCATCCCGACGTGAAAAAAGCTTTGGGCTGCCCGGGCCTCGCCAGCCCTTGAGTGTTCCACAAGCACAACCGACACTCACTGGGGTTTGGTGAAGGAACCGTAGATCTTGGCACATGCCGAGTTGTCTCCCCCGCAGACCATGCATTTGTCAAACTTCTTTTTGGAGCCAATGACACGGTCGCAGCCAGCGTGGATGCAACGTCCCTGCACACAGACAGAGCTGGATTCGGGAGAGCAGGGCGTTCCGTCAGCAACCTAGAACAAAGGGAGAGTCAGCTTTCCATTTCAAGGACTTTGCATCCTCTTTGGAGCTTCTTTGTATTTTAGCTTCTCTCTCCACCATACGTCTATCTATACCAGGGGTCCTCAAGCTTTTTAAACAGAGGGCGGGATTATAATGTGAAAAAAGCATAAATGAGTTCCTATGCACACTGCACATATCTTATTTGTAGTGCAAAAAAACACTTAAGACAATACAATAACTAAAATGAAGAACAATTTTGATAATTGGAGATTCCATCTGAACATTAGGAAGAACTTCCTGACTGTGAGAGCCGTTCAGCAGTGGAACTCTCTGCCCCGGAGTGTGGTGGAGGCTCCTTCTTTGGAAGCTTTTAAGCAGAGGCTGGATGGCCATCTGTCAGGGGTGATTTGAATGCAATATTCCTGCTTCTTGGCAGAATGGGGTTGGACTGGATGGCCCATGAGGTCTCTTCCAACTCTTTGATTCTATGATTCTATGAAATATAAACTTACTAGCCGTCCCCTGCCATGCATTGCTGTGGCCCATTCTGGTGGTCATGGGCTTTCTGTGTGGGAGGTTTGGCCCAATTCTATCGTTGGCGGGGTTCAAAATGCTCTGTGATTGTAGGTGAACTATAAATCCTGGCAACTACAACTCCCAAATGTCGAGATTCTATTTTTCCCAAACTCTGGTGGTCATGGGCTTTCTGTGTGGGAGGTTTGGCCCAATTCTATCGTTGGTGGGGTTCAAAATGCTCTGTGATTGTAGGTGAACTATAAATCCTGGCAACTACAACTCCCAAATGTCGAGATTCTATTTTCCCCAAACTCTGGTGGTCATGGGCTTTCTGTGTGGGAGGTTTGGCCCAATTCTATCGTTGGTGGGGTTCAAAATGCTCTGTGATTGTAGGTGAACTATAAATCCCGGCAACTACAACTCCCAAATGTCGAGATTCTATTTTCCCCAAACTCTGGTGGTCATGGGCTTTCTGTGTGGGAGGTTTGGCCCAATTCTATCGTTGGTGGGGTTCAAAATGCTCTGTGATTGTAGGTGAACTATAAATCCCGGCAACTACAACTCCCAAATGTCGAGATTCTATTTTCCCCAAACTCTGGTGGTCATGGGCTTTCTGTGTGGGAGGTTTGGCCCAATTCTATCGTTGGTGGGGTTCAAAATGCTCTGTGATTGTAGGTGAACTATAAATCCTGGCAACTACAACTCCCAAATGTCGAGATTCTATTTTCCCCAAACTCTGGTGGTCATGGGCTTTCTGTGTGGGAGGTTTGGCCCAATTCTATCGTTGGTGGGGTTCAAAATGCTCTGTGATTGTAGGTGAACTATAAATCCCGGCAACTACAACTCCTAAATGTCAAGGTCTATTTTCCCCAAACTCCACCAGTGTTCACATTTGGGCATATTGAGTATTCGTGTAGAGTTTGGTCCAGGCCCATCATTGTTTGAGTCCACAGTGATCTCTGGATGTAGGTGAACTACATCTCTAAAACCAAAGGACACTGCCCACCAAACCCTTCCAGTATTTTCATGTCATGGGAGAACTGTGTGCCAAGTTTGGTTCAATTCCATCATTAGTGGGGTTCAGAATGCTCTTTGCTTATTGGTGAACTATAAATCCCAACAACTACAACTCCCAAATGACAAAATCATAGTTTTTTGAGTGATGGTCACTCCTTGTGTCGTGAGACATTTTGTTGCCAAATTTGGTGTGATTTCGTTCCTTGGTTCTTTTGTTTTTAGGGTACTCATTACGCACAGAACATTTATATATATATAGATTAGTATTTCAGTGGGAAGTGTGGACCTGCTTTTGGCTGATGAGATAGGATTGTTGTTGTTGTTGTTGTGTGCTTTCAAGCCGTTTCAGACTTAGGTTGACCCTGAGCGAGGGCCGGGTAAATGACATTGGAGGGCCGTATCCGGCCCGCGAGCCATAGTTTGAGCACCCCTGGTCTATACACACACTAAAAGTGAAAATATGTATGTGGCTGGGCTCCTGCCTCCACAAACAGCTATGGCTCCCACCACTCAGGAGACGCCAAAGGCCCTCCCTCCAATGACCTTGCAGGTTATAGTGAGCGCCATGTACATGTCCAAGAGCCCTCCACCAACATCATACTGCCCACCACCCAAGAGAAGGCTTTCATACAGCAACAATTCCATCCTAGATTTGATGTGTTTCCTCCACCAGAGGCATCCCAGTGTTTCTGACTCTCTCCATTGGTGCGGAATTTGCATGATCCCACCCACTGCCTCTCCCTTAACCCTTTCCTACTATTTTCTATAGCAAACTGAGGAATTGCAGACACGAAACAATCAGGGCCAACTAACACCTCCCAACAAAGAATCTCTCCGGACAGGAAGCAGCCAGGCTTTGAAGTTGCAAGGCCATTCAATGCTAATCAACGAATGTATACAATAGACCTGCCAATGTCCTCCACCAACACCATACTGCCCACTACCCAAGGGAAGGCTTTCATTCAGGGACCATTTCATCCTAGATTTTATGTGTTTTCCTCACTACAGGCATCCCAGTATTTCTGACTCTCTCCACTGGTGTGGAATTTGCATGACCCTGCCCACTGCCTCTCCGTTAACCCTTTCCTATTCTTTTCTATAGCAAACTAATGAATTGATCTGCAACAGAACATCCTAGAGAGGTTTGGTGGGAATTCACCACGATTTATAGGAGTTGTAGGTACTGGGATTTATAGTTGCCCTGCAGACTAAGAGCACTCTGGACTCCACCAATGGTGGACCTGGACCAAACTTGGCATGCATACCCCATATGCCCAAATATGAATAATGGTGGGTTTTGAGATGAATTGACCTGGGTATTTCGGAGTTGTAAGTACTGGGATTTATAGTTCACCTACAATTGAAAGAGTCTTTGAGTGAAATTTGCAAATGCTAAACAAGGGGCTCTGAATGAAATTAACAGCAAAAGGGAAATATACCCTTTCTCTGTAGAAAAGGAGCAACATGGAAGAAAATGTTTTTAAGAAATAAGATGTGACATGTAGAGGTCATGCAAAGTTCAAGCCTACATAGGAAGTAGTTGTGTTGTGGTTAAGTCAAAGGTTGTGGTTAAGCGCAGAGTCTGCAGGTACAAGAAGGTGCTTTCCATCAAAAGGTCAAGGGAGAGGGGCTAGAAAGAGAATACTTTACATGACCAAAAGAAATGTTCTTGTTTACTTGAGGGTATATAACGGTGTACAAAAGCCAAGGGGGCGCGGCAGTCACTTGAAGGGTGGCATCTGCGTATGCTGCCAGGCTGTCCGTCTTCTTCATGAAGAAACTAAAATAAACCTTGTTTTTTGATCTTTTTTTGGGACTGTCTCCTTCCTTACGTGCTCTCGTGATGTGAACCTAAGAAGACCCAATTTAGGGTCTCTAACACAATCAAGGAGCACTCTGAACTCCACCAGAGATGGAATTGGACCAAAACTTGGCACACAGAGCCTCCATGACCAGCAAAAAATACTGGAGGTCTTTGGGGAAAATTTGCCTTGATTTGGGGGAGTTGTAGTTCACCTACATCCAGAAAGGACTGTGAACCCAAAAACTGATACATCTGGACCAAACTTAGCACAAGACCTGATATGCCAAAATTTGAAACCTGGGATTTGGGGAGAACTGACCTTCCTTTCTGGGAGTTGTAGTTCACCCATAACCAGAGAAACCATGACCTCCAACAATGTGGGACCTGAACCAGAAGCATTATCTCCTGACATTTCACCTGAATCTATGGCAGTCATCTTCAGAGGCTGAGAGACCTCACAAACTTGGCACACAACACCCCCTTAACTCAACCTACTGGAGGGGACTGACTCACCATGGTGGGAGATGTAGTTTATCCTATAGCCAGAGAGAACATGGACCCCACCAATGATGCATCTAGAGCAAACTTACCCAACATAACAAACTTTAAATACTGCTTGAGCTTTTTAGGGTTAACCTGGCATTATGGGAGTTGTAGTTCATCCACAACCTTATGCATTTGTACAATTAAAAATTGACTTTTTACTGTCATAGTAATGCTTGCCTTTGGTTCGAGGACATAGTAATAGCCCAGCGCATGGGATTGGCAGGTCAGCTTGCATTGGTCCCGTTGAGCCACACCGCTATAGCGAGGCACCCAATCCATAGGGGCAGGATAGTCCTTGAACATGTCCGTTCGGTGGTTGTAGACTGCGCATTGCTGCTCCCGGTATGTCAAGGCTGGAATTACAATTAAGATAATAGAACAAGATAAATTTTCTATTGTTTAGATGGAATCTCTTTTCCAATGGTTTGAAAATTAGGAAGAACTTCCTGACTGTGAAAGCTGTTCAGCAGTGGAACTCTCTGCCCCGGAGTGTGGTGGAGGCTCCTTCTTTGGAAGCATTTAAATAGAGGCTGGATGGCCATCTGTCAGGGGTGCTTTGAATGCAATATTCCTGCTTCTTGGCAGAATGGGGTTGGATTGGATGGCCCACAAGGTCTCTTCCAACTCTATGATTCTATGATATCCTTATTTATTTATTTTCGACATATATAATATATAGTATGTACATATAATCTGTAAGCCACTCTGACTCCCAAAAGGGACTCAGAGTGGCTTACAGATTATATATACATACTATATATTATATTATTAGTATAGCACAATATTAGTATGATATATTACTACTATATTGTACTATACCACTAAACTACAGTTTTGTATTGTTGAAGGTTTTCAAGGCCAGAATCACTGGGTTGTTGTGTGTTTTCCAGGCTGTATGGCCATGTTCTAGAAGCATTCTCTCCTGATGTTTCGCCTGCATCTATGGCAAGCATTCTCAGAGTTTGTTAGGTCTCTCAGCCTCTGAAGATGCCTGCCATAGATGCAGATGAAATGGCAGAAAAGAATGCTTCTGGAACATGGCCATACAGCCTGGAAAACACCCAACAACTTGCTGTAATATTATTAGTAATATTACATATAATTATTATAAAAAA
Organism: Anolis sagrei; assembly: GCF_037176765.1. Classification (NCBI taxonomy): domain Eukaryota; kingdom Metazoa; phylum Chordata; class Lepidosauria; order Squamata; family Anolidae; genus Anolis; species Anolis sagrei. Next base: position 13,979,449 of record NC_090032.1, read on the forward strand.
GTAAAGGTAAAGGTAGTCCCCTGACATTAAGTCCAGTCATGTCTGACTCTGGGGTGTGGTGCTCATCTCCATTTCTAAGCCGAAGAGCCAGCGTTGTCCATAGACATCTCCAAGGTCAAGTGGCCGGCATGACTGCATGGAGCACCGTTACCTTCCCGCCGGAGCCGTACCTATTGATCTACTCACATTTGCATGTTTTCGAACTGCTAGGTTGGCAGAAGCTGGGGCTGACAGCGGAAGCTCACGCCGCTCCCCGGAATCGAACCTGCGACCTTTCGATCAACAAGCTCAGCAGCTCAGTGCTTTAAGCCACTGTGCCACTGGGGGCTCCGGTGTATATACATACTATATATTATATTATTAGCATAGCACAATGTTAGTATGATATACTACTATATTGTACTATACCATACCATAATTTTGTATTGCTGAAGGCATTCATGGCCAGAATCACTGGGTTGTTGTGTGTATTCCAGACTGTCTGGCCATTTTTCAGAAGCATTCACTCCTGACGTTTCGCCTGCATCTATGGCAGGCATCCTCAAGGTTTGTGAAGTCTCTCCCTCTGAAGAAGCCTGCCATAGATGCAGGTGAAACGCCAGGAGAGAATGCTTCTGGAACATGGCCATACAGCCTGGAAAACACCCAACAACTTGCTGTAATATTATTAGTAATATTACATATCATTATTATATTGTATCATTATTAGTATTATATTGTATTACATTATAATATTATAATACTATAATATTATTGAGTCGCCTTTGGCTGAGAAAGGCGGTAAACAAATGCAGTAAATAATAATAATATATTTAATATATAATGTAGACTCTGCAAGGAAGCAGATGAATAGAATCATAGAAGTATATCATAGAATCTTAGAGTTGGAAGAGACCTCCTGGGCCATCCAGTCCAACCCCATTCTGCCTAGAAGCAGGAATGCTGCATTCAAAGCACCCCTGACAGATGGCCATCCAGCCTCTGTTTAAAAGCTTCCAAAGAAGGAGCCTCCACTACACACCAGGGCAGAGAGTTCCACTGCTGAACAACTCTCACAGTCAGGAAGTTCTTCCAAATGAAACTATAGATCCCATCCTCAGCTGCTGCAAGAAGATCGCGCAGACAGACTACAAGCAGAGGCACAACACCGTTGCTCAGATGATCCATTGGAAATTGTGCCACAAACACTATCTGCCTGTGACAAAGAACTGGTGGGATCACAAGCCGGAAAAAGTCACAGAGAATGAACATGCCAAACTCCTCTGGGACTTTCGGATACAGACATAATACTCCTGATCTCACAATCGTGTTAAAAAACAAAGTATGGATCGTCGATGTCGCAACCCCAGGTGACAGCAGGATTGCAGAGAAACAACTGGAAAAGATGACACGATATGAGGATTTAAAGATCAAACTGCAAAGACTCTGGCACAAGCCAGTCAAGGTGTTCCCAGTGGTGATCGGCACACTGGGTGCAGTGCCTCAAGACCTTGGCCTGCACTTAAACACAATCGGCGCTGACAGAATTACCATCTGCCAGCTGCAGAAGGCCACCTTACTGGGATCTGCATGCATTATTCGCCAATACATCACACAATCCTAGACTCTTGGGAAGTGTCGGATGTGTCATCCAATACAACAGCCAGCAGAGTGTCTGCTGTGGACTCATCTTGTGGTGTTTCAAATAATAATAATAATAATAATAATAATAATAATAATAATAATAATATATTGCATTATCTATATATATAAAAATGCTCTGTCCATAATGAGTACCTTATAAACAGAAGAACCAATGAACGAAATCACACCAAATTTGACAACAAAACGTCTCACAACACAAGGAGTGACCATCACTCAAAAAATTGTGATTTTGTCATTTGGGAGTTGTAGTTGCTGGGATTTATAGTTCACCTACAGTCAAAGAGCATTCTCAACTCCACCAATGATGGAATTGAACCAAACTCGGCACACAAAACTCCCATGATCAACTGAAAATACTGGAAGGGTTTGGTGGGCATTGACCTTGAGTTTGGGAATTGTAGTTCACCTACATCCAGAGACCACTGTGGACTCAAACAATGATGGATCTGGACGAAATTTGGCACAAATATTCCATATGCCTAATTATGAACACAGATGGAGTTTGGGGGGGATAGACCTTGACATTTGGGAGTTGTAGTCACTGGGATTTATAGTTCACCTACAATCAAAGAGCATTCTGAACCCCATGAACGACAAAATTGGGCGAAACTTCCTACACAGAACCCCCATGACCAACAGAAAATACTTAAGGCCATCCAGTCCAACTTCCTTCACCAGGGCAAGAAAACATAATCAAAGCCCTCCTGACAAAGAGCCATCCAGTCATAGATATAGATAGATAGATAGATAGATAGATAGATAGATAGATAGATAGATATGATTCACACAGAGAGAGATATAGTATCATAGATTTGACAGGGATCCCTAAAGGACAATTATATGTTGCATGTTCCAAAATATGCAAACCAGACACTCTCCACATCAACACTGACAAAGAAACAGCAAGAAGTACTGTTTACCCACAAGCAGAAAGAAATTACATATATTCGAAACTAACACTTTCACATTACTTTATTTTCCAGCTTACCAGACTGAGCCACAGCAACACGTGGCAGGGCGGCAGCTAGTATTACATATAATTATTATATTGTATCATTATTAGTATTTATATTGTATTACATTATAATATTATAATATTATAATATTATTGAGTCGCCTTTGGCTGAGAAAGGCGGTATACAAATGCAGTAAATAATAATAATAATAATAATAATAATAATAATAATATATTACATTGTATTATATATATTGTATTTCATTATAATATTATAAACATACCATCATTGTGTTTAACTACAGCTATAAAGTAGTAAGGATTCTCTTACCATTCCCATCAGGGCAATCCTGGACATTGCAGGAGCGATACTGTGTGCGTTTCCCCTCGCAGTATTTGCCCCCGTTGCGTGGGACAGGTTTGTTGCAATCGCGGGTGGAATATTGCACTCCACCTCCGCAGGTGCGCGAGCAGTCGCCCCACGGACCCCAGCGGCCCCATCCTCCATGGGTAGGGATCTGCAGGACAGTGGGAGAATCGTAGTTAGCGTGGTGTCCCTACTTTTCCCCGAGGCGGCTTGGGAATGTCTATGATGGAATGGGAGAGCCTCCTAGCTTCTCAGTGGACTGCTACCAAGGGCGGCTCAATCCATTACACAAAGTAAGCATTTGCAGTATAGTTGATTTTGCCCAGGAGCGATACTGTCCCCTGCCACGCGTTGCTGTGGCCCACATGGGGGTTCTGTGTGAGAGGTTTGGTTCAATTCTATCGTTGGTGGGGTTCAGAATGCTCTTTGACTGTCGGTGAACTATAAATCCCAGGAACTACAACTCCCAAATGTCTATTTCCCCTAAACTCCACCAGTGTTCACAGTTGGACATTATGGGTATTTCTACCAAGTGTGGTCCAGATCTATCATTGTTTGAGTCCACAGTAATCTCTGGATGTAGGTGAACTACAACTCCCAAACTCAAGGTCAATGCCCACCACACGCTTCCAGTATTTTCTGTTGGTCAAGGGAGTTCTGTGTGCCAAGTTTAGTTCAATTCCATTATTGGTGGAGTTCAGAATGCTCTTTGATTGTAGGTGAACGATAAACCCCAGCAACTACAACACCCAGTTGACACAGAGCCCTTGATGGAGTACTTCCTCATTCTTACCACACACTGGTGGTAGGTTTTATGCCGTCATAAATTAGTTAAATTAGCCTCTCCGCATAAAGCGGTACCTACATTTCATACTTGACAGATGCAACTGTCTTTCGGGCTGCATAGGTCAACAGCAAGCTAGACTATTAATGGTCGGGAGCTCACTCTGACCCAGGCTGGCTTCGAACTCATGACTTCTTGGTCAGTAGTCATTAAATACAGCTGGCCAACTAACTGGCTGCACCACAGCCAAGTGTCAGACGCCTGCTAGAGAGGGCGTTTGACAGATGCAGGGGCGGCTCAACCCATTACGCAAAGTAAGCCTTTGCAGTAGAGTTGATTTTGGCCTGGGACGCTCTTGAGGCACTCTTGGGGGAAAATAGACCTTGACATATGCGAGATGTAGTTACTGGGATGTATACAATCAAAGAGCATTCTGAACTCCACCAATGATGGAATTGAACCAAATGTGGCACACAGAACTCCCATGACGAACAGAAAATATATATCAGTGATTGGTGGGGGGGGGGGGGGGTGCGCCAAAATACTGTTTGCTTACACTTGAAAATTACCTAGGGCTGCCTCTGACTGCTACTTACATTATATGCCTTCAGCTCGACTTTGCTGATGCACTGGCCACTCATACAGCTCTTGCCTTCCCCACAAGGCGTCCCGTCGGCCCACGGGAAGTATTTCGTCTGGCACATGAATTGTCCATTGATGCGGCCGGTGCACCACAGCGAGGAGCAGGGCAGCTGCATGTTGGGACAATGGCGCGAATCGGGCCCAAAGCTCAGCTGGCATTGCTGGTCAACGTCGTAACTGCTGCCAGGGAAGACAGCGGGCAGGCTCAGGGGTTCGTGTGGCTTGTCTAAAAGGCAGGAACCTACAGGAAAGAAGGAAAGAAGGAAAGAACGATCTTGACAGATTAGAGAGATGGGCCAAAACTAACAAAATGAAGTTCAACAGTGACAAATGCAAGATACTCCACTTTGGCAGGAAAAACGAAATGCAAAGATACAGAATGGGGGACAATGATGCCTGGCTGAAGAGCAGAACGTGTGAAAAAGATCTTGGAGTCCTTGTGGACAACAAGTTAAACATGAGCCAACAATGTGATGTGGCGGCAAAAAAAGCCAATGGGATTTTGGCCTGCATCAATAGGAGCCTAGTGTCTAGATCTAGGGAAGTCATGCTCCCCATGCTCTATTCTGCTTTGGTTAGACCACATCTGGAATATTGTGTCCAATTCTGGGCACCACAATTCAAGATAGATATTGACAAGCTGGAATGTGTCCAGAGGAGAGCGACTAAAATGATAAAAGGTCTGGAGAACAAGCCCTATGAGGAGCGGTTTAAGGAGCTGGGCATGTTTAGCCTGAAGAAGAGAAGGCTGAGAGGGGATATGATAGCCATGTATAAATATGTGAGAGGAAGCCACAGGGAGGAGGGAGCAAGCTTGTTTTCTGCTTCCTTGGAGACTAGGACGCGGAACAATGGCTTCAAACTACAAGAGAGGAGATTCCATCTGAACATGAGGAAGAACTTCCTGACTGTGAGAGCCGTTCAGCAGTGGAACTCTCTGCCCCGGAGTGTGGTGGAGGCTCCTTCTTTGGAAGCTTTTAAACAGAGGCTGGATGGCCATCTGTCAGGGGTGCTTTGAATGCAATATTCCTGCTTCTTGGCAGGGGGTTGGACTGGATGGCCCATGAGGTCTCTTCCAACTCTTTGATTCTATGATTCTATGATTCTATGAAAGAATTTGTTCTTCCGAAAGGATAATAATAATAATAATAATAATAATACCTTTATTTGTACCCTGCTACCATCTCCCGAAGGACTTGGTGCAGCTTACACGAGGCCGAGCCCAAAATACAACAGTAAACAACAACAATAATACAGCAAAATAAAACAATAACATTAAGGATCACAGTTTTAGATCCCCAATTGTTCTGTCGCCGCTGGACCTGAAATGAAGTGCCTTTAAGAGAGGATGTATGGCTTGAATCCAGTGGGAAGCCAGGGGGGCCGAAAAGGAGCCTTTAGAGAAATTTCCCTCATTAAACAGTCTTTGGGAGGCTTGAGTTTAAATATAACAGTCTTTTATTTATGAACAAACAGGAATTGTAAAGCTTTCTTGGTAAAAAACCAGTTCTCTCAGACTTGTCCACATGAAGTCGCACTAGACTTTAGGGGGGTCAACTCCAAGGAGAGATGACCCTTAGTTCCCACCAAAGAGGGAAGGCTACCTTGGCAAGCCTTCAGAGAAGCCTGATTCCAGCAATTTTATTTAATATTAATAATTGAAATGAGACTCTTGCCAAAGCGAAGAAGGGGCATCGAGGTTTAATGAGCGATTCAGCTGAGATCGGATGCACTGTGGGAATAATTCCACCACAGGCATACCAATACAGAATTTACAGGCATTTTAATAGGCAAAATACAGGAAAACATTTCAAAACTCCCTCCCTCTTCGGCTCCTTAGCAAATCAGGGAGAGGGAGGCAGGACGGAAGAGGGGCATTGTGTCCAGAGAGGGTGATGACATTCCACTGTCCTGTGACGGGGATCAGCCAGCCAAGTAAAGTAGTTTTTTTTTTGTTCTTGTGATGGATCAGTGATTAGGGATAATCATTTGATTCAGGTTTTCCCCTTCCAAGATCAGATAAGGTAAAAGGTGAGGCTGAGAAGGATGTTTGTTGTGAAGGAAAACTTGGCAGAGGAAATCACAGTCTGATGACCCCCTCCTAAAGTCAAATAATAACTCCAGGTCCCATTGTTCAGGTGTGAGTTCCAAGTAAATAAGGTGTTTTTGTGATGCCTGATTGCCTTTTCAGCCCAGCGGGCCGCTCCCTGATCAGCCTCCCAAAGGGCAAAAGAGTTCATGGCTGGGTCAGACTTGTGAAGGAAATACATAGAAGGAAAGTATATAGATCAATCGCCCCTTCTCCATCCCACCCACCAGAGAAATTTAATAAAGAAATTATTTTCAAGCAATGTGAGTCCATGAGCGGGAAAGATGTCCTTGTGAGTCCAAAACGTTAGGCAGAGCTGCCATGCTGGGATCGAAGCTGGTCCCTGGGAAACTACAACTCTCATGGAGGGCAGAAGTCCCAAGATCCAGCCGTTTCCCAAAAGCCTCGTGAGGTCCTTGTTGTTGTCAGTGCTTTGGCAATGTGACCAAGACTTGACCCTTGTTGTGTAGTCTGGTGCACTTGTCCTTTGCAGAACTATAAGTCACTATCCCTTATTTTTTGGGGGGGGGGGTGCTCAACATCACACAGGGAGCAGGCACTATCTTCAATAACTTTGTTCAAAGGAAAATTCCCCTTTCTAGCTCTTCCCAGGCTACTGTGAACCTAAACCTGACTGAATTGAATCCACTACCAGCTGAACTGCGTCTCAGAACCGAGCAGACGTACCAGCAGGCCTGTAGTCACTTAGCTGGAGATCTTGACGATTACAGCTGTTATTCCCTCCGGAATTCCTCAAGGCTGTAAGGCTGTTTCCCCAGAACCTTTGGGAATCTTTAGAGGCTCTTAAGACTGTTCTGCCCTGGTAAGTCTTAAGGGATGAAGCCTTTGTACAGGAGGACGTCTGTATACATCCTCTGCAAAGACTTCCTTTGCTGAGACTAACTGAAAAATGGCCCCTTCCCTCCAAAAAACCAGAGAGGGGCAGGACCAGGGATCCTAACTATTATTGACAGGTGGCTTGCCCTATGAATGCAGCCAAAGGAGCCACCTATCTGCAAAGTCCCTGCAACTTAGGACTATGAATAAACACTCAATGCAAAGCACAAAATTGGAGCCCCTGGAACAGCCGTTCCAGAACACCAATTCTGACTGGGACCGCCTTCCTTCCTTCCTTACTGTATATACTCGAGTATAAGCCTAGTTTTACAACCCATTTTTTAGGTTGAATAATAATAATAATTCAGAGTAAAATAATAAATGTAATAAAACTAGAGTAAAATAATGTAATAATAAAAATAAAGGAATAAATGTAATAATAATAATAATAAAACTAGAGTAAAATAATTAATGTAATAATAATATCAGAGTAAAATAATTAATGTAATAAAAATAGAGTAAAATAATGTAATAATAAAAATAAAGGAATAAATGTAATAATAATAATTCAGAGTAAAATAATAAATGTAATAAAAATAGAGTAAAATAATGTAATAATAAAAATAAAGGAATAAATGTAATAATAATAATAACAGAGTAAAATAATAAATGTAATAATAATAATAACAGAGTAAAATAATAAATGTAATAAAACTAGAGTAAAATAATGTAATAATAAAAATAAAGGAATAAATCTTTATAAATAAAAATGTAATGTTCGTTTGTGGGATTAACAGAACTCAAAAACCACTGGACGAATTGACACCAAATTTGGACACAAGACACCTCTCAGGCCAACGAGTGACCATCACTCATAAAAACACTGAAAAACACAGTAGAAGAGACTTAAAAAGCCAAAAAACAAAAATACATTACAATGCATGTGCATAACTACACAAATACACATATACACAAATATATACACATATATGCAAACACAAAACACATATACACGGACTGGGCCATAGCGACGCATGGCAGGGGACAGCTAGTGTAATAATAATAATAGAGTAAAATAATAAATGTAATAATATTAATAACAGAGTAAAATAATAAATGTAATAAAAATGGAGTAAAATAATGTAATAATAAAAATGAAGGAATAAATGTAATAATAATAATAAAACTAGAGTAAAATAATAAATGTTATATTAATAAATAGAGCAAAATAATAAATGCAATAATAATAAATAGAGTAAAATAATAAATGTAATAAAAATAATAGCAGAGAAAAATAATAAATAACTTTGATTTGAGCATAAGTCAAGGGGGGCTTTTTCAGCCTAAAAAATGGGCTGAAAAACTAGGCCTATACTCAAGTATATAGGGTAAGTATCCTCTTACCCTATATACCTCTTACCCTATATACGGCCAGGGAGAGCGGAGCGTGGCTGATGTGGCCAAGAGATCCAGCCAAACAAAACAGAATGTGCCAAATCTTACCATGGCCATTGTCTAGGAAGTCCGTGATGAAACGCCCGCTGCAGGGAGACCACATCTCATTGGGGTCAACAGGGGTCATGACCGAAGCCATCATATGTCGAGACTTGCTCTGGTGGTTCAGCTCTCTGCAGTGCTTATCATCATCATGGAGCATGTTAAAGACATGTCCTAGAAAGGGAAGGGAGGGAAGAAGGGAGAGTTGGTCAGCACTAGGCTTCTTCAAAGCTTCTTTAGATATGTTCATCGGATTTAATGGTTTTAACTATTTATTTTCAATAGTGTTGACGCTCCATCCTATTTTAGTGCTTGCATGTTTTTTAGGTTTTAAATTGTATATTGCAACAACAGCAACAATAACAACAGCAACAACAACAATCTATATCTATACACATAACGGCACTCAATGTAGTCATGCCGGCCACATGACCTTGGAGGTGTCTACAAGAAAAGGAATCAAATCTCCTGGCACAGCCGTGCCAGCACACCAATAATAGAGTAAAACAGTGGTTCTCAACCTGGGGGTTGCGACCCCTGTGGGGGTTGCAAGGTGGTGTCAAAGGGGTCGCCAAAGACCATCAGAGAAAACAGTATTTTCTGTTGGTCATGGGGGTTCTGTGTGGGAAGTCTGGCCCGATTCTATCCTATAGATTGCTCTTTGATTGTTAGTGAACTATAAATCCCAGCAACTACAACTCCCAATGTCAAGGTCTATTTTCCCCAAACTCCACCAGTGTTCGCATTTGGGCATGTTGAGTATTCGTGTCAGTTTTGGCCCATATCCATCATTGTTTGAGTCCACAGTGCTCTCTGGATGTAGGTGAATTACAACTCCAAAATTCAAGGTCCATTCCCACCAAACCCTTCCAGTATTTTCTGTTGGTCATGGGAATTCTGTGTGTCAAGTTTGGTTCAATTCCATCATTGGTGGAGTTGAGAAGGCTGTTTGATTGTAGGTGAACTATAAATCCCAGCAACTACAACTCCCAAATGACAAAAACAATCCCCCTCAACCCCATTTTGGTGTATTGGGCACTTGTGCCAAATTTGGTTCAGTGAATGAAAATACATCCTGCATATCTGATATTTACATTACGATTCATAACAATAGGAAAAATTACAGTTATGAATTAGCAATTAAAATAATTTTATGGTTGGGGGTCACCACAACATGAGGAACTGTATTAAGGGGTCGCAGCATTCGGAAGGTTGAGAACCACTGGAGTAAAATAATAAATGTAATAACAATAATTCTAAAGTGAAATAATAAATGTAATAATAATAATAATTTGTTGTTGTTCATTCATTCAGTTGTCTCCGACTCTTTGTGACCTCATGGACCAGCCCACGCCAGAGCTCCCTGTCAGCCGTCACCACCCCCAGCTCCTTCAAGGTCAGTCCAGTCACTTCAAGGATGCCATAATAAGTAGAGTAAAATAAATGTAATAAAATAATAATAGAGTAAAATAATGCAAATGTAATAATACCAATAATAGAGGAAAATAATAAATGTAATACAAATAATAGTAATAACAGAGTAAAATAATAAATAACTTTGACTCGAGTGTGAGGGCAGCTTTTTCAGCCTAAAAAAGGGGTTGAAATACTAGGCTTATACTCGAGTATATACAGTTTTAGCAATCAAAACCAGGACAGATATTTAATTTGCAGTTAATTTCCTGAACTGGTATGCCAGCAACCCAATCGTGACTGCTTAGAATGGAGTAAAAAAGGTTTTACGACAGCTCCTCTCCTTCCTTAAATTACTTCCAGGAACAACACTAAATTAATGTATTTTTACTTTGGCATAGGTCCCTATTGGACAGAGTAGGACTTCCTGTTGGCATGCACAGAAGTGTGCTGTCCATCATAGATTCTTCCTAGATCGGGCTGTCTAAATGAAAGAGTGCCATGTACATTTACCCAGTTCGTGCGCGGCGGTGAATGCCGACTGGAGCCCGTCGTCCTCAACAATGGAGCAGCTCCGTGTTGGGTCGCATACGGTGCCAACGTCCGCCATGCCTAGAGTGCCACAGCTGGAGCGCCCACAGAGATCCTGCCAATGAAAGAGACATGTGTTCCCACTATTCGAGATGGGATCATCCCTTGTCTGCCGAGGCAAGCGAGGAGTCCTTGCAGAATGGCATTGCCTTAACGCTGCACCCCAGAAGCACATACCCTGAGGACTTCTTCACGCATCTAGAGCTAACTCGTTTCCTCTTGTCATTCAATACTAATCAAGCTGGTCAATTGCAAAATTCACACTTGATCTGGCCTGAATATCCTGAATAGATTACTGCAATGTGTTCTACGTGGGGCTGCCTTTGAAGACTGTTTGGAAACTTCAACTAGTCCAACGGGTGGCAGCTAGACTACTCACCGGAGTGTCATGCAGGGAGCATACCACTAGGGCTGGATAACCACGGAAAAAAAATGTTTCTAAACTCACTTCCAGGGGGCGCTAGCATTTCCAAATTCTAAATACTTCCGAAATTTTGAGATTTCAAAATTTCGTTATTTACGAAATTTCATTAATTTCGAATCGATTCGTTAATGGCGGACGCGATTGCGCAATATGCTAAAAAAAAAACTTCCAAATGGGACAGGGGGAACTTCTGAAGCTTCCCTCTCCCTCTGTTGTTGACTGTTGGTGTGATAAAACAAACAACAACTATAAAACTTGCACCAGACATGTGAAAATAATTATGAAAAAATTACGAAATAATTTCGAAATAATAACGAAACAATAACGAAATAAATTGAAAAAATTGTTTCGAATCTAATTTACTCCTCACACTATTTCTGCATGGCTCAATATCGGATCGTAAGCTAATTCAAATACGAATTAATAACGAATTACGAAATTAACAAACGAAAACGCCCAGCCCTACATACCACCCCTCTGCTATGTCAGCTCCACTGGCTGCCAATCCAGTTCCGAGCACAATTTAAAGTGCTGGTCTTGACCTATAGAACCCTATGCGGCTCCGGAGGAGCGTACCTGTCCGAACGTATCTCCTTCCACGTCCCGCCTAGGAATTTAAGATCTTCTGGAGAGGCCCTGCTCTCGACCCCGCCCTTGTCACAAACGAGACTGGCGGGGACGAGGGACAGGGCCTTCTCGGTGGGGGGCCCCGCCTGTGGAATTCACTCCCCGGGGAAATTAGATCATCGTCATCCCTTCTCTCTTTCAGAAGAAAATTTAAAAACATGGATATGGGACCAGGCCTCTGGGTAATCTGGCAGACTGACAAGGACAACGACGACTAGAGCTATGGAAACGGATTATGATAAACTGAATGGAATCACTAATTACAGAACTCGGCGAAACGATGGCCACCAGGCTGGCTTCTTTTCTAGTAGATTTTATTGTATTAACTCAATATTTTAATTATTTATAATTATTGTTTGTTGTGTATTTTATTGTGTTTAATTGTAGGCATCGAATGTGCCGGCTGGAAGCTGCCCTGAGTCCCCCCACAGAGTACTGTATGATATTATGATGCATTTTCCCCCTGTATAGTTGTATTGAGGTATTGATTATAAGATGCTAATACATCATATAGAGTTTAAGAGTTATAATGGTTATGAAATGTAATGCTTATTAAAGTTATAAGAAACAATGATGTGTATCAAGAAATAAAGAGAAGTAATTGTATGTATTAGAGATGTTAATGAATTGCAAAGAAGTTGAGAGAGCAAATGAATGTTGTACTTAAAAGTTAAGACGTAAGAGTTAAGATACTATAGTTTTACAGAGTACATGTGTGTATTAAGAGTTATAGAATCACATTTAAAAAGAGGGGGAATTGTCGGGATTATTTAGTTATGTATGTGTGTTTTTCAATGTGCTTCTATGTAATTCAAGATGGATTAAGATGTATTTCAAGATGGATTCTATTCTGTTCCATTGTGTATTAGAAATACTGTGCTGAGGCTGTGATAATGCAACCTTGACAGAAATGAGATAACATGTTCTCTTGCTGGGAAGAGAAGGGAGGAACTGGTCTCAGCCAGAAGTCAGATAAGCACATGTTCAGAGACTGTTGTTTGTGCCTGGTGTTCCTGTCTGTAGCTTTCTGTGAATAGACGTGCTTAGATGTACTTAGTAAAACTTAGTTTCAATGTGCTTCTATGTAATTCAAGATGGATTAAGATATATTTCAAGATGGATTCTATTCTGTTCCATTGTGTATTAGAAATACTGTGCTGAGGCTGTGATAATGTAACCTTGACAGAAATGAGATAATGTGTTCTCTTGCTGGGAAGAGAAGGGAGGAACTGGTCTCAGCCAGAAGTCAGATAAGCAGATGTTCAGAGACTGTTGTTTTTGCCTGGTGTTCCTGTCTGTAGCTTTCTGTGAATAGACGTGTTTAGATGTACTTAGTAAAACAGTTTTCTATTACAACTGAAAGCCTGCAGAGTCCTTATGTTGCTGATCTAGCAATCCTTCCGCTAGCAAGCGTCAATACTCTGACATAAAAATACCTGAAATAAATAAATAAACTTGCCTCCAAGAGTTCTTTGTCCCACTCCGGACATTTCACAGAGATATAAACTCCACTTGCCTAGTTTCCAACAGACCCCCCAACCCCTGAGGATGTCTGCCATAGATGTGGGTGAAACATCAGGAGAGAATGCTTCCGCTACATGGCCAGATTTGTACTAAGTTGCAGAATTCAGCATCTCTTGCTACAGAAAGTGTTCGCATATATGTCTATGTTCTATGCAAGGTGTGCATAACTAATGCCTTACCCGCCTGGTGAAGAGAATGGCTGTGTCGAAATGCTCAGGGTCCTTGTCGCTGGCTTTGTTGAGGCCTTTCTGCCAAGCGCAGAAGTTCCTGAGCGTCTCGGCAGCGTTGGACGACACCTGCAACCCGTCCCCGGCTTCTCCGATCACGACCATCTTGGTCACCACCAAATTGACAGGGTTCTTGAGGCTGGGATGGCGGAAGAACTTGGCCGCTGCTGCCATGATGGTGAGCAAGTAAGGCTTGAGGCCAGCCCCGTGGAAACGCACCATCTCCTCGTCCGCCACCACCAAGGTCTCCACAAAGTGTGGGATGGACGCAAACCGCTATATGGGACAGAAGGGGGAAAGAAGAGAGGTGGACTTAGGCAATCACAGAAGAACCACATTCCAAGACGTCTAAAGGTTCCAAATGGAGTGGTTTATGTTGGGAGGGGAATGGTTCGATTTCTATGTTTTCCAGAAGCTTGTTGCACCCACACACACAATCTCATCTTGCCCAAAGCAGATGGCGGAAACAGAAGAATGGCCTGCCTTAAGGGAGCGTGCTTGCTCCATCATTGTTTAACTTTTACACAAATGAGCAGCCACTGCCAGAAGGAACAGAGAGTTTCATCTATGCTGATGATCGTGCCATCACTGCCCAAGCCGGGAGCTTCGAAACGGTTGAACAGAAGTTCTCTGAAGTTTTAGGTGCTCTTACTATTACAGGGGAAAACAGCTGATTCCTAATCCATCTAAAATGCAGACATGTGCTTTCCATCTTAAGAACAGGCAAGCATGTCGAGCTCTGAGGATGACCTTGGAAGGAACCCCAATGGAGCATTGCAGCGCACCCAAATACCTGGAAGTCACTCTGGACCGTGCTCTGACCTACAAGAAGCACTGCCTGAACATCAAGCAAAAAGTGGGCGCTAGAAATAATAGCAAAAAAAAGCTAACTGGCACATCCTGGGGATCACAACCAGACACAGCAAAGACATCTTGTGCTTTGCTACTCTGCTGTTGAGGATGCATGCCCAGTGTAGAATACATCTCACCACGTTAATGTAATATAGATATATCTATATAAATAAAAATGTAATGTTTGTTTGTGGGATTAACATAACTCAAAAGAGAGAATGCCTCTAGACCATGGCCATATAGCCCGAAAAAACCTACAACAACCCAACTCAAAAATCACTGGACAAATTGACACCAAATTTGGACACAATACACCTATCAGGCCAACGAGTGACCATCACTCGAAAAACACAGCAGAAGAGACTTAAAAAGCCAAAAAACAAAAAATGCTTTATAACGCATGCGCAAAATGAAACATATACGCAAACACACATATATACACATATATTAGCATATATATATAGACACACAAACTGTATATACACACACAAAACACATATTCACACTGGGCCACAGCAACGTATGGCAGGGGACAGCTAGTATGTGTGTATATGCTAATATATATGTGTATTGTATGTAATATATATTATACATAATATATTAATATATGCTAATATATGTGTATATATAAATACACATATATTTTGTTTTTATTGCTTTTTTGATGTCTTATACTTATATTTAATGTTTTTTATCTATATTATGTTTTATGTATACTGATTTGTTGGAAACCGCCTTGAGTCGCCAATTGGCTGAGAAAGGCGGTATACAAATACAGTAAATAATATAATATAATATAATATTATATAATATAATATATGTATATGTGTGTATTGTATTTGGCTCTTAAGGAGACTTGCTGCATTATCACAGGATGTCTATACCCTACACCACCGGAGACATTGTACTGTTTAGCTGGTATTGCACCACTTGACATCCATTGGGAAGTAGCAGCCAATAATGAAAGGACCAAGGCAGTGACATCTCCGGCCCATTCTCTGTTTGGATATCAGCCAGCAAGCCAAGGCCTTAAATCAAGAAATAGCTTCCTAAGATCGACAGAGATACTCGCAGAAACATCTCAGCAAGCAAGAATCCAACAGTGGCAGGGTAAAACCCAGCACCTCAATCAGTGGCTGAGGCCGGATGAGAGACACCCTCCTAGGCACCCAGAAGGCAACTGGGAAGGCACTGAACAGACTGCACTCTGGCACCACGAGATGCAGAGCCAACCTTAAGAAATGAGGCTACAAAGTGGAGTCCACGACATGCGAGTGGGGAGAAGAGCAGACCACTGACCACCTGCTGCAATGCAACCTGAGCCTGCTACATGCACAATGGAGGATGTGCTGTCACACGCTGGGCCTGTAGTAATTGTCTATTAACAGGACGTGGTCTCTATATGCCCAGTGGGACGCCCGGGGTGCCTCGGCTGAGAGGCCCTATGGATTTCCCTATACAAAGTCTTTAGAAGCTTAGAAAGTTTAACAAGGTTCTTTATTAATGCTTAAATCTTCAACAAATCAATCAAATTCTTCTTAGATCTTCAACAAATCAATCAAATACCTTTTAACTTGCCCACAATGGACAGGCAACTTACTTCATGAACTGTTTCTTTCTTCTATTAAGGAAATCCTTTGACCCCCTCCCTGGGCAATCTGGTCTTAGGCTGGCATGGGGCCCTACTCCCAGTTCCAATTTGCTTTATGGGTAACCCGAGTAGACCTTACCGGCCAAGAGTTTCTAGATTTTCCAGCTGGTGTCCTTTACCTTCTAGCAAAGCTGGCTGTATTTCTTAGTAAAGCTGTGGAACTGCTTTCCCCAGAAGCTGTGGGGCTGTAGATTCCCCAGCAAAAACTTTTAGAACTGTTTCCCTAACAAAATGAAGTTCAACAGTGACAAATGCAAGATACTCCACTTTGGCAGGAAAAATGAAAAGCAAAGATACAGAATGGGGTGTGTGTGTGTGTGTGTGTGTGCCTGGCTTGAGAGCAGTACGTGTGAAAAAGATCTTGGAGTCCTCGTGGACAACAAGTTAAACATGAGGCAACAATGTGATGTGGCGGCAAAAAAAGCCAATGGGATTCTGGCCTGCATCAAGAGGAGCATAGTGTCTAGATCTAGGGAAGTAATGCTACCCCTCTATTCTGCTTTGGTTAGACCACACCTGGAATATTGTGTGCAATTCTGGGCACCACAATTCAAGAGAGATATTGACAAGCTGGAATGTGTCCAGAGGAGAGCGACTAAAATGATCAAGGGTCTGGAGAACAAGCCCTATGAGGAGCGGCTTAAGGAGCTGGGCATGTTTAGCCTGAAGAAGAGAAGGCTGAGAGGAGATATGATAGCCATGTATCAATATGTGAGAGGAAGCCACAGGGAGGAGGGAGCAAGCTTGTTTTCTGCTTCCCTGGAGACTAGGACGCAATGTTTCAAAGGGTGGATGGCCATCTGTCAGGAGGGCTTGGATGGTGTCTCCCTGCAAGGAGAGGAGATTCCATCTGAACATGAGGAAGAACTTCCTGACTGTGAGAGCCGTTCAGCAGTGGAACTCTCTGCCCCGGAGTGTGGTGGAGGCTCCTTCTTTGGAAGCTTTTAAACAGAGGCTGGATGACCATCTGTCAGGGGTGATTTGAAAGCAATATTCCTGCTTTTTGGCAGGGGGTTGGACTGGATGGCCCATGAGGTGTCTTCCAACTCTTTGATTCTATGATTCTATGATCTCAGCAAGCAAGAATCCAACAGTGGCAGGGTAAAACCCAGCACCTCAATTAGTGGCTGAGGCCAGATGAGAGACTCCCTCCTAGGAACAACTTGGAAGGCACTGAACAGACTGTACTCTGACACCACGAGATGCAGAGCCAACCTTAAGAAATGAGGCTACAACGTGGAGTCCATGACATGTGAGTGTGGAGAACAGCAAACCACTGACCACAGACCAGAGGAGAGCAACTAAAATGATAAAAGGTCTGGAGAATAAGCCCTATGAGGAGCGGCTTAAGGAGCTGGGAATGTTTAGCCTGAAGAAGAGAAGGCTGAGAGGAGACATGATAGCCATGTATAAATACGTGAGAGGAAGCCACAGGGAGTAGGGAGCAAGCTTGTTTTCTGCTTCCCTGGAGACTAGGACGCAATGGAACAATATCTTCAAACTACAAGAGAGGAGATTCCATCTGAACATGAGGAAGAACTTCCTGACTGTGAGAGCTGTTCAGCAGTGGAACTCTCTGCCCCGGAGTGTGGTGGAGGCTCCTTCTTTGGAAGCTTTTAAACAGAGGCTGGATGACCATCTGTTGGGGGTGATTTGAATGCAATATTCCTGCTTCTTGGCAGAATGGGGTTGGACTGGATGGCCCATAAGGTCTCTTCCAACTCTTTGATTCTATGATTCTATGATCTCAGCAAGCAAGAATCCAACAGTGGCAGGGTAAAACCCAGCATCCCAATCAGTGACTGAGGCCGGATGAGAGACTCCTTCCTAGGACCAACTTGGAAGGCACTGAACAGACCGCTCTCTGGCACCACGAGATGCAGAGCCAACCTTAAGAAATGAGGCTACAAAGTGGAGTCCATGACATGCGAGTGTGGAGAACAGCAAACCACTGACAACCGACTACAATGCGGTCTGAGTCCTGCCACATGCACAATGGAGGACCTTCTCACAGTGACATCAAATGCACCCGAAATGGTCAGCTTTTTGGTCAAAGGACATTTAGCATCATGCCAAGTTTTAATACATTTTACTGTGCCCTCAATTTGCTTCTGACATGATAAATAAATCAACCTTGCCCAAGATATTGTCAGTGCTCTTTTGGGTGCCTTTGGAATCTCCCAGAAGGTTGACTTGCTGTGAAATTTCTATGGCAACTTGACAAGCAGCCATACGCTGAGATTTGCTCAATTTGCAAGGCTTTGCGGAGAAGAGCTCTGCCAAAAGCAGGAGGGTCCTGGTCCCCTGCTTAGCAGAAGACCCCAGCATTCAAAAGACACCCAGGCATTGAACGCCTACTCCTTCCTTATGCAAGGAGATCCCAATATTAGGACTAGTAGATTCTTTCATCCAGCGGTCTGGCAAACATCCCGCCTGCGCTCTGGATTCATGTTCAGTGTATTTTTCTTCATGCCCTGAAGGATTTAAGCCAGGGATGGGATGGCTCTTGGGATGCATGCTTTTTCTGCTGTTCTGGAGACTAGGACACAGTGGAGCAATGGGCTCAAATTTCAGAAAAAAATCGATTCCACTTAAATAGCTTTTCCTGACGGTAACAGCAGTTCAGCAATAGAATTGACTGCCTTAAAGCACATTGGCATCTCCTTCGCTAGAGGTTTTGAAGCAGAGGTTGGAGGGCTATCTGTCGGGAGGGCTTTGATGGTGTTTTCCTGCGTGGCAGTTGGACTGGATGTCCCTTGAGGTCTCTTCCAACTCTAGGATTCTATGTTTCAAAGGGTGGATGGCCATCTGTCAGGAGGGCTTGGATGGTGTCTCCCTGCAATAGCATAATGGGGTTGGACTAGATGACCCTTGGGGATTCTGATTAAGAGGTTGGATGGTCATCTGTCAGGAGGGCTTGGATTGTGTCTTCCTGCAATAGCTGAATGGGGTTGGACTGGATGGCCCCTTGGGGTCTCTTCCAACTCTAGGATTCTGATTAAGAGGTTGGATGGCCATCTGTCAGGAGGGCTTGGATTGTGTCTCCCTGCAATAACAGAATGGGGTTGGACTGGATGGCCCTTGGGGTCTCTTCCAACTCTAGGATTTTGATTAAGAGGTTGGATGGCCATCCTTCAGGGGGGCTTGGATGGTGTCTGCCTGCAATAGCAGAATGGGGTTGGACTGGATGGCCCTTGGGGTCTCTTCCAACTCTAGGATTCTGATTAAGAGGTTGGATGGCCATCTGTCAGGAGGGCTTGGATTGTGTCTCCCTGCAATAGCAGAATGGGGTTGGACTGGATGTTCCTTGGGGTCTCTTCCAACTCTAGGATTCTATAATTAAGAGGTTGTATGGCCATCTGTCAGGAGGGCTTGGATGGTGTCTGCCTGCAATAGCAGAATGGGGTTGGACTAGATAGCCCTTGGGGTCTCTTTCAAATCTAAGATTCTGATTCAGAGGCTGGATGGCCATCTGTCGGGGGGGGGGGGGGGGAGGGCTTGGATTGTCTCCCTGCAACGGCAGAATGGGGTTGGAATAGATGGCCCTTGTGGTTTCTTCCAACACTGTGATTCTAAAAATCTGGATCTGACATTGTTTCTGGCTCCAAGAGGGAAGAAGAGAAACATCTAGTCCAGACCTCCATTCACCCCTGGAGGGTAGATGAGGACAACTGGAGGACCTTCCAAGAGAGAAGAGAAAACTAAAATTTGGAGCATCTTAATGAGCTGGGGCCCCCTGGTGGCACAGTGGGTTAAACCGCTGAGCTCCTGAACAAGCTGACTGAATGGTTAGTGGTCCAAACCCGGGGAGCGGGGGTGAGCTCCTGCTGTTAGCCTCAGCTTCTGCCAACCTAGCAGTTCGAAAACATGCAAATGTGAGTAGATCAATAGGTACCGCTTCTGCAGGAAGGTAATGGTGCTCCATGCAGTCATGCTGGCCACATGACCTTGGAGGTGTCTATGGACAACGCCTAGAAATGGAGATGTGCACCACCCCCCAGAGTGGACACGACTAGACTTAATGTCAGGGGAAAGCTTTACCTTTTTAAAGAGCTGGGAATGTTTAGCCTGCAGGAGAGACAGTCGAGAGGAGACATGATCGCCATGTATAAATATTTGAGAGGATGTCATACCAAAGAGGGAGCAGGCTTGTGTTCTGCTGCCCTGGAGACTAGCAATGGGTTCAAATTACAGGAAAGGAGATTCCACCTGAACATTAGGAAGAACTTCCTGACTGTAAGAACTGTTCAGCCTTGGAACTCTCTGCCTCAAAGTCTCGTGGAAACTCCTTCCTTGGGGGCTTTTAAGCAGAGACTGGATGGCTATCTGCCAGGGGTGCTTTGATTGCGCTCTTCCTACATGGCAAGGGGTTGGACTAGAATTCAGTGGTTCTCAACCTGGGGGTCGCGACCCCTGTGGGGGTCGCAAGGTGGTGTCTAAGGGTTTGCCAAAGACGATCAGATAAAACAGTGTTTTCTGTTGGTCATGGGGATTCTGTGTGGGAAGTTTGGCCCAATTCTATCGTTGGTGGGGTTCAGATTGCTCTTTGATTGTTGGTGAACTATAAATCCCAGCAACGACAACTCCCAAATGTCAAGGTCTATTTTCCCCAAACTCCACCAGTGTTCGCATTTGGGCATGTTGAGTATTCGTGCCAAGTTTGGCCCATATCCAACATTGTTTGAGGCCACAGTGCTCTCTAGATGTAGGTGAACTACAACTCCAAAATTCAAGGTCCATGCCCACCAAACCCTTCCAGTATTTTCTGTTGGTCATGGGAATTCTGTGTGTCAAGTTTGTTTCAATTCCATCATTGGTGGAGTTGAGAATGCTCTTTGATTGTAGGTGAACTATAAATCCCAGCAACGACAACTCCCACATGTCAAGGTCTATTTTCCCCAAACTCCACCAGTGTTCGCATTTGGGCATGTTGAGTATTCATGCCAGGTTTGGCCCATCTCCATCATTGTTTGAGTCCACAGTGCTCTCTGGATGTAGGTGAACTACAAGTCCAAAATTCAAGGTCCATGCCCACCAAACCCTTCCAGTATTTTCTGTTGGTCATGGGGATTCTGTGTGGGAAGTTTGGCCCAATTCTATCGTTGGTGGGGTTCAGATTGCTCTTTGATTGTTGGTGAACTATAAATCCCAGCAACGACAACTCCCAAATGTCAAGGTCTATTTTCCCCAAACTCCACCAGTGTTCACATTTGGGCATGTTGAGTATTCGTGCCAAGTTTGGCCCATATCCAACATTGTTTGAGGCCACAGTGCTCTCTAGATGTAGGTGAACTACAACTCCAAAATTCAAGGTCCATGCCCACCAAACCCTTCCAGTATTTTCTGTTGGTCTTGGGAATTCTGTGTGTCAAGTTTGTTTCAATTCCATCATTGGTGGAGTTGAGAATGCTCTTTGATTGTAGGTGAACTATAAATCCCAGCAACGACAACTCCCACATGTCAAGGTCTATTTTCCCCAAACTCCACCAGTGTTCGCATTTGGGCATGTTGAGTATTCATGCCAGGTTTGGCCCATCTCCATCATTGTTTGAGTCCACAGTGCTCTCTGGATGTAGGTGAACTACAAGTCCAAAATTCAAGGTCCATGCCCACCAAACCCTTCCAGTATTTTCTGTTGGTCATGGGAATTCTATGTGTCAAGTTTGGTTCAATTCCATCATTGGTGGAGTTGAGAATGCTCTTTGATTGTAGGTGAACTATAAATCCCAGCAACTACAACACCCAAATGACAAAAACAATCCCCCCCAACCCCATTTGGGTGTATTGGGCATTTGTGCCAAATTTGGTTCAATGAATGAAAATACATCCTGCATATCTGATATTTACATTACGATTCATAACAATAGCAAAATTACAGTTATGAATTATCAATTAAAATAATTTTATGGTTGGGGGTCACCACAACATGAGGAACTGTATTAAGGGGTCGCAGTATTCGGAAGGTTGAGAACCACTGTATTGACTAGATGGCCCATGCAGTCTCTTAGAATCATAGAATCAAAGAGTTGGAAGAGACCTCATGGGCCATCCAGTCCAACCCCCTGCCAAGAAGCAGGAATATTGCATTCAAATCACCCCTGACAAATGGCCATCCAGCCTCTGCTTAAAAGCTTCCAAAGAAGGAGCCTCCACCACACTCCGGGGCAGAGAGTTCCACTGCTGAACGGCTCTCACAGTCAGGAAGTTCTTCCTAATGTTCAGATGGAATCTCCTCTCTTGTAGTTTGAAGCCATTGTTCCGCGTCCTAGTCTCCAACTCTATGATTCCAAAATCGGAAGAGGTTCTTTCCATCCAAAGTTTGGAATCGAGGCCAACATGCAACCAGAACGTGTAATTAGTCATCAGTGATGGACGGGATGAGAGCTCATAAGTTGAAGGTAAATCCAAACTGGAGTACTTCTGACTGACCAGAAGTACTCCTGGTAAGTCAGAAGGTGGACCAGGGTGTGGGGTTACAACCTGTATTAGATGGGGTTGCACTCCCCCTGGTGACACATTTGCAGTCTGGGGGTGATCCTGGAATCATAGCTGACCTTGGAACCCCAAGTGTCGGTGGTTACCAGGAACGCCTTCGCACAACTAAAACTTATGCGCCACACATTGGTTACATCCCGTTTGGACTACTGCAATGCTCTCTCCATGAGACTGCCTTTGAAGACGGTTTGGAAGCTGCAACTTATTCAGCAATTGGCAGCCAGATTACTAACGGAGTGCCGATCCAGTACAGAGAGTGGACAACTCCTATGTTATGGCAGCTCCTGCTTCTGGGCCAAATACAAACTGCCGGTCATCTATATAAAAATGTAATATTCGTTTGTGGGATTAACAGAACTCAAAAACCACTGGGGGACTTGACACCAAATTTGGACACAAGACACCTAACAGTCCAATGTATGTCCTTCACTCAAAAACATTGATTTCGTCATTTGGGAGTTGTAGTTGCTGGGATTTATAGTTCACCTACAAAGAGCATTCTGAACCCCAACACACACACACACCCCGCAACGATGGCATTGAACCAAACTTGGCACACAGTTCTCCCACAACCAACAGAAAATACTGGAAGGTTTTGGTGGGCAGTGTCATTTGGTTTTGGAGTTGTAGTTCACCTACATCCAGAGATCACTGTGGACTCAAACAATGATAGATCTGGACCAAACACTACACAAATACTCAATATGCCCAAAAACGAATACAGGTGGAGTTTGGGGGGAATAGAATATTGACATTCTGGAGTTGTAGTTGCTGGGATTTATAGTTCACCTACAATCACAGAACATTCTGAACCCCACCAACGATAGAATTGGGCCAAACCTCCCACACAGAACCCCCATGTGAGCCACAGCAAAGCGTGGCAGGGGACGGCTAGTTACCTATAAATCCCTAAACGTTTCGGGCCCAGACTATTTGAAAGACCGCGTCTCTGTATACAAACCAACACAGGCGCTGCAATCTGCTGGGGAAGCCCTGCTCTTGGTCCCACCCCCGCCTCAAGTGCAGCTGGTGGGAACGAGAGATCTGGCCAAAGTGGTCCATGCTTTAGTCACCTCCAGATTGGATTACTGTAATGCACTTCATGTGGGGCTGCCCTTGAAAACAGCCCGGAAATTTTAATTGGGCGGCAGCCAGTTTACTAACTGGTGTGACTTACAGGGAGCGGTCAACCCTCCTGTTTAAGGAGCTCCATTGGCTGCCATTCATTTTCCGGTCCCAATTCAAGGTGCAGGTTCTTACCTACAAAGCCCTGAACGGTTTGGGACCCACCTACCTGCGTGACTGCATTTTTGTGTACGAACCCACATGATCTCTTCTATCATCTGGAGAGGCCCTGCTCGCGCTCCCACCCCCTTTGCAGGCGCGATTGGTGGGCACGAGGGAGAGGTCCTTCTCGGTGGTGGCCCCCCGACTCTGGAACTCACTTCCCAAGGACATCAGGCATGCCCCAACATTGATCTACTCACATTTTGCATGTTTTTGAACTGTTAGGTTGGCACAAGCTGGAGCTCACCCCACTCCCTGGATTCGAACCACCAACCTTTTGATCAACAAGTTCAGCAGCTCAGCGGTTTAACCCGCTGCACCACTGGGGGCCCAAATTCATTCATTACTGGTGAGGATTTGAGCCAAACAGATCACCCATCTCAAAATGAGGACACAGATCCTCTTACCTTTGCTCTCCTCGGGGACTCTTTTGGGTTAAGGAAGTGCCCGTCTCTTAAGGTTGGCATGTTGTCGTGCATTGGGGATCCCACTCCGCACATGGGTCCGTCGCTTTTCTCCAGGACCTTCCTTCGTACCACGTGGGCCCCGGTTTCTCCTTCCGTGTTGGAGGGCTGCACGTGGTACTCGGCACCCTGGTACTGCAGCACCCCCAGCAGAGAGGCCCCATTGTAATGAATGGCGGCGATCGATTCCGAGTCCGAATTCACCGTCCCGGTGAAGTAGGTTCCTTGCTCAAGCAGGCCGTTGACTCCTACTCTCGACTTGCCCAAATATTGCACCATCAAGCCTTCCGTGACAAAGCTGCCGTCTTTCTCTAAATCGAGCACAAAATCTTTACCAAACGCTCGGAAGTGATAGGAGAGCCGTTCCTTGGGGAGCATGCTGTTGCTGTTGCCGTCGAGGCTATTGTCAAAGATGCCACCTTTGCCCGGATTGCTAGAGGCATTCGTCCTTTCCGGAAACACGATTTCCTCTTGATAGCTGCCAAAACGAGGCCGGTCGTCCACGGCCGCAACCAGATTACAACAGGTGGCAAGCAAGAGAAGAAACATTGAGGACCAGTGGCATACAAATCAAATTCGAAGTTGGGAAAAAGAGGGATCCGACAACAGACGTGTAATGGTTTTAGAGGAGGAAGTTAATTTTAAGGAGGGGGAAATAAACACTTGGCGTTCAGTGTCGAAAGAAAGGATGCAAAGGACGAATTCAGAATTCAAAATTCGGGATTTAGAGCCACAGAAAAGTAGATTCTCCCGTCAGATTGATGCTTGAGATTGAAGCTGATGGTTTGCTTTACTGTTTCTTAGAAAGGAACAATCCAAATCCTCTTTCCAGAATTGAACGGCTGGGTTTATTTTCCTTCTCCTCTTCTTGCCAAGTCCTTTCCTTCCAAAAGTCTTCTTTTCCGCACACTCGGAAGGAAAAGCTGTCTTCCGAATCTCAGTGTAAAAGGATGAAGTTGCGCCTTTATCACTGCTCTTTCCACTTTTCGTCCAATTTCAAGACACAGAAAGCTATCTATCCGTATATTTGAAGGGCTGAGAACAAAGTGGGGGAAAGCCCAGGCAGAAATGAATGCGATTCCAGTGGTTTAATCTTTGTTTAGTAATCCGTTGGGACTTTTTCGGAATTTTACGAGCAAAGGCTGCCTATGGATCTGTGTCTCTCTCCAGCACTGCTCCTTTTAATAGCTCTTTTTTGGCTCCTCTTGATTGGCTGGACGGAGGGATGATTTTTTTTTATGCACAAAGACGCAAGCGAAGAGTTGTGTGATGGGCAACAAACGTATGGGTTTCCCCCTTCTCTTGTTCTCAGTCTTGTAAGGAAGGAGGAGGGGCTAACATGGGAAATGATGATTTAACCCTGGGCTCGGGATTGAACAAATGGAGGTTGCGGGCCGGGTTGCCAAATTCTGACACAGCACTTTGGGGGAAAGGGAAAAAAAGTTCCCTTTTGTAAATCTCCTCCAGCTCTGACTGTTTAAGAACGACACAGCACCCTTTGCAACATAGACACACAGAGATTGAGGTCATTTCCGAGCATCCGCTTTCTCAACTGATTGGGTTAACAGCATGCAAGCTCAAAATTCAAATCAAGCAATGCTAATGTAGAGAGACATGGGAGTCCTTTCTAAATCATAGAATCAAAGAGTTGGAAGAGACCTCATGGGCCATCCAGTCCAACCCCATTCTGCCAAGAAGCAGGAATGTTGCATTCAAATCACCCCTGACAGATGGCCATCCAGCCCCTGTTTAAAAGCTTCCAAAGAAGGAGCCTCCACCACACTCCGGGGCAGAGAGTTCCACTGCTGAACGGCTCTCACAGTCATAGAATCATAGAATCAAAGAGTTGGAAGAGACCTCATGGGCCATCCAGTCCAACCCCCTGCCAAGAAGCAGGAATGTTGCATTCAAATCACCCCCGACAGATGGCCATCCAGCCCCTGTTTAAAAGCTTCCAAAGAAGGAGCCTCCACCACACTCCGGGGCAGAGAGTTCCACTGCTGAACGGCTCTCACAGTCATAGAATCATAGAATCAAAGAGTTGGAAGAGACCTCATGGCCCATCCAGTCCAACCCCAGTCTGCCAAGAAGCAGGAATATTGCATTCAAATCACCCCTGACAAGTGGCCATCCAGCCCCTGTTTAAAAGCTTCCAAAGAAGGAGCCTCCACCACACTCCGGGGCAGAGAGTTTCACTGCTGAACGGCTCTCACAGTCAGGAAGTTCTTCCTCATGTTCAGATGGAATCTCCTCTCTTGTAGTTTGAAGCCATTGTTCCGCGTCTTAGTCTCCAAGGAAGCAGAAAACAAGCTTGCTCCCTCCTCCCTGTGGCTTCCTCTCACATATTTATACATGGCTATCATATCTCCTCTCAGCCTTCTCTTCTTCAGGCTAAACATGCCCAGCTCCTTAAGCCGCTCCTCATAGGGCTTGTTCTCCAGACCCTTGATCATTTTAGTCGCCCTCCTCTGGACGCATTCCAGCTTGTCAATATCTCTCTTGAATTGTGGTGCCCAAGAATTGGACACAATATCCCAGGTGTGGTCTAACCAGAGCGGAATAGAGCATGGGGAGCATGACTTCTCTAGATCTAGACACTATGCTCCTCTTGATGCAGGCCACAATCTCATTGGCTTTTTTTGCCGCCACATCACATTGTTGGCTCATGTTTAACTTGTTGTCCACGAGGACTCCAAGATCGTTTTCACACGTATTGCTCTCGAGCCAGGCATCCCCCAGTCTATATCTTTGCATTTCGTTTTTCCTGCCAAAGTGGAGTATCTTGCATTTGTCATTGTTATGATATGAGTCCCCATGGTTTGTTTATTTGCAGTATTTATATTCCGCCATTCTCACCCTGAAGAGTATCAAGCAAAAAGTGGGCACTAGAAGCAATATCATACAAAAGCTGACTGGCACATCCTGGGCATCACAACCAGACACAGTGAAGACATCTGCCCTTGCGCTGTGCTACTCTGCTGCTGAGTATGCATGCCCAGAGTGGAACACATCTCACCACACTAAAACAGTGGATGTGGCTCTTAATGAGACATGCCGCATTATCACGGGGTGTCTGCGCCCTACACCACTGGAGAAACACTGTTTAGCCGGTATTGCACCACCGGACATCCGCCGGGAAGTAGCAACCAATAGTGAAAGGACCAAAGCAATGACCTCTCCAGCCCATCCCCTGTTTGTGTATCAGCTAGTACAGTGGTTCTCAACCTTCCTAATGCTGCGACCCCTTAATGCAGTTCCGCATGTTGTGGTGACCCCAAACACAACATTATTTTTGTTGCGACTTCATAACTGTAATGTTGCTAATGTTATGAATCATTATGTAAATATTTTCATTCACTGGACCCAATTTGGCACAAATGCTCAATATGCCTAAATTTGAATACTGGTGGGGTGGGGGGATTGATTTTGTCATTTGGGAGTTGTAGTTGTTGGTATTTATGGTTCATTTAAATTAAAAGAGCATTCTGAACTCCACCAACGATGCAATTGAACCAGACTTGGCACAAACAAATCTCATGACCAACAGAAAATACTGGAAAGGTTTGGTGGGCACTGACCTTGAGTTCGGGAGCTGTAGTTCACTTACATCCAAAAAGCACTGTGAACTCAAACAATGATGTATCTGGACCAAACTTCACACAAATACTCAATATGCCCAAATGTGAACACTGGTGAAGTTTGGGGAAAATAGACCTTGACATTTGGGAGTTGTAGTTGCTGGAATTTATAGTTCACCTGCAATCAAAGAGCATACTGAAGTCCACCAATGATACAATTAGGCCAAACTTCCCACACAGAACCCCCATGACCAACAGAATACACTGTATTTTCTGATGGTCTTTGGCGACCCCTCTGACACCCCCTCGCAACCCCTCCAGGGGTCCCGACCCCCAGGTTGAGAAACACTGAGCTAGTACATCAAGAAATAGTTTTTTTAAGATTTACAGAGACACTCGCTGGAACACCTCAGCAAGCGAGAGTCCAAAAGTGGCAGACTCAAACCCAGCACCTCAATCAATGGCTGATACCAAATGAGAGATTCCCCCCTGGGCACACAGAAGAATGGGCGACTTGGAAGGCGCTGAACAGACTGCGCTCTGGCACCACGAGATGCAGAGTCAACCTTAAGAAATGGGGCCACAAAGTGGAATCCACAACATGCGAGTGCGGAGAAGAGCAAACCACTGACCACCTGCTGCAATGCAACGTGAGCCCTGCTAGATGAACAATGGAGGACCTTCTTGCGGCAACACCAGAGGCACTCCAAGTGGCCAGAGACTGGTCAAAGGACATCTAATTAACTACTAAGCTTGCAAACTTTGTGCTTTGTTTTTTTGTTTGTTAAAAAATGCAATACAACTGTTTGATCTGCTCCTGACACGATAAATAAATTAAAAAACCCTGAAGAGGACTCAGAGCGGATCACATAACACATATATGGGAAACAGTCAATGCCATTAAACACTGACAAGACAGACCATTGTACATAGATAAAGGAATATATAGGTTTTTCCCATCTTCAACATCTTGGAGGCTGTGCTCGGTTCCAGCCACGGGGTGGGGTGTGAGGGGGATGTGATCGCTCCACTTTCCCTACCAAAGAGCTTTGTTCATAACCTTCCTCCTTGATCAAACTCATTTTTCTGGCATTTCCTTATGGGTGCCTTAAATACCTCCCCGTTTAAGTGGTACCTATGTATCTACTCACATTTTGCTTTTGAACTGCTAGGTAGGCAGAAGCTGGGCTAAAGGCCCAGGGACGACTTGACCTGGGACCACTCCCTAACATTAGTGCCAAAAAGGGTTACAAATTATTTTCTTTGGCAACTTTAGATTTGGTTTGGTTATTTGCGGTGCTGAAAATTGCATTAGATAGACCACATCAGCTCTGGTTTCTGATACAAAACATATGCCATCCAGTAGTCACCATCTGCTTGCACACAAAAAAAATCACATTTTTGTAATTAAAGATATCTAGTTAATATTTAATATTTCTAACAATACACATATGCACACACACACACTCTACACCAGGTCCTTTGGGGGTTTGTAACCAAGAGACAGGTCGAGGCTAGTGCAGGCCAGCTACTGCTAGTGCATGCTCCATGCTCTCTCTTCGGCCTCCTCACTCTCCTCAGGACGACACTAGCTTTGGCCCACTGATTCTAACAGGCTTCGGTCTACTCACTCTCCTCAGGGCGACACTAGCTTTGGCCCACTGACTCTAACAGGCTTCGGTCTACTCACTCTCCTCAGGACGACACTAGCTTTGGCCCACTGACTCTAACAGGCTTCGGTCTACTCACTCTCCTCAGGACGACACTAGCTTTGGCCCACTGACTCTAACAGGCTTCGGCCTACTCACTCTCCTCAGGGCGACACTAGCTTTGGCCCACTGACTCTAACAGGCTTCGGCCTACTCACTCTCCTCAGGGCGACACTAGCTTTGGCCCACTGACTCTAACAGGCTTCGGTCTACTCACTCTCCTCAGGACAACACTAGCTTTGGCCCACTGACTCTAACAGGCTTCGGCCTACTCACTCTCCTCAGGACAACACTAGCTTTGGCCCACTGACTCTAACAGGCTTCGGTCTACTCACTCTCCTCAGGACGACACTAGCTTTGGCCCACTGACTCTAACAGGCTTCGGTCTACTCACTCTCCTCAGGACGACACTAGCTTTGGCCCACTGACTCTAACAGGCTTCGGTCTACTCACTCTCCTCAGGACGACACTAGCTTTGGCCCACTGACTCTAACAGGCTTCGGCCTACTCACTCTCCTCAGGGCGACACTAGCTTTGGCCCACTGACTCTAACAGGCTTCGGTCTACTCACTCTCCTCAGGACAACACTAGCTTTGGCCCACTGACTCTAACAGGCTTCGGCCTACTCACTCTCCTCAGGGCGACACTAGCTTTGGCCCACTGACTCTAACAGGCTTCGGTCTACTCACTCTCCTCAGGACAACACTAGCTTTGGCCCACTGACTCTAACAGGCTTCGGCCTACTCACTCTCCTCAGGACGACACTAGCTATGGCCCACTGACTCTAACAGGCTTCGGCCTACCCACTCTCCTCAGGACGACACTAGCTTTGGCCCACTGACTCTTCACAGGTTTTGGCCTACTCATTCTCCTCAGGATTAGCTTTGGCAAACTGACTCTAGCAGGCTTGGGCCTACCCACTCTCCTCAGGACGACACTAGCTTTGGCCCACTTGTAGGGGACCCCCTGCTTGGGGTCCTTGCTGAGTCCGTCACAGAGGGCAGCAAAATGAAGAGAGTCTAGTCTACAGAGGTAAAGCAGAAATCTCTTTATTTCAAGTGTGGCCACACAGGGAGAAACAACCAAGACAAACCAGTGTCTTCAAAAAAGGCTGTCTCTGATATTTGGATATTTCAGTCACCTTATATACATGTCTTTTCGCTGTGTCATGGGCACACACCTCTCTTATCGGATCATCCATTCAAAAACATGTTTTTCTCATATTTTGGTACTTCAGTGTCTCTAACTGCTAACCTTCTACAAACTACGTAAACACACACATTATTGTTACAGATAAGCATTTTGGGTGTTAACCCACCCTGAGTACTCCCTAGGCGAACTTGACAATACAGTATCTTGTGTCTTCCAGATTCATTATCTCCTCTTAGCTTTTGGTCTTCTGCAGGCCAGAGGAGAGGGACAAGCCTCTCTTTAGGTTTGCATTTCAGCACTTAAACACTTCTAAGTTCTGTTAACCCTTTCACACTGACTCTTAACAGGTTTCGGCCTACTCATTCTCCTCCGGATTAGCTTTGGCAAACTGACTCTAGCAGGCTTGGGCTTACCCACCCTCCTCAAGATAACACTAGCTTTGGCCCAGTGACTTAGCAGGCTTCAACCTACTCATTCTCCTCAGGGCGACAATAGCTTTGGCCTACTGACTCTAACACGCTTTGGCGTACTCACTCTCCTCAGGACACTAGCTTTGACCCACTAACTGTAACAGGCTTCGGCCTAATCATTCTCCTCAGGACGACACTAGCTTTGGTCCACTGACTCTAACATGCTTTGGCCTACTCACTCTCCTCAGGACACTAGCTTTGGCCCACTGACTAGCAGCCTTCGACCTACTCACTCTCCTCAGGATGACACTAGCGTTGGCCCACTGACTCTAGCAGGATTGGGCCTACTCACTCTCCTCAGGACAACACTAGCTTTGGCCCAGTGACTTAGCAGGCTTCGGCCTACTCACTCTCCTCAGGACGACACTAGCTTTGGTCCACTGACTCTAGCAGGATTGGGCCTACTCACTCTCCTCAGGACAACACTAGCTTTGGCCCAGTGACTTAGCAGGCTTTGGCCTACTCACTCTCAGGATGACACTAGCTTTGGCCCACTGACTCTAACACGCTTTGCCTACTCACTCTCCTCAGGACACTAGCTTTGACCCACTAACTCTAACAGGCTTCGGCCTAATCGCTCTCCTCAAGACAACACTAGCTTTGGCCCAGTGACTTAGCAGGCTTCGGCCTACTCACTCTCCTCAAGACAACACTAGATTTGGCCCACTGACTCTAGCAGGCTTGGGCCTACTCACTCTCCTCAGGACGACACTAGCTTTGGCCCAGTGACTCTAACAGGCTTCGGCCTACTCACTCTTTCAGTGCTTGACTCACACTTGCCCATACTTTTGACAAACTTTGGGGAAAGTCAGTCTGACATTCACGATTCTGATTCTTCCCAGTTTTGTCACTGAATACGGTGATGACGGTGGCGACTACTTTGCCGTGATGACGGACTCAGTCTCCGCTCTCTCTCGGGGTCAGTGGAGGGCTGAGATTTGATGTCAGAGTCCCTACCTTTCCCAGGCCTTTCCTTTCCCTTCTGGGAACAGGCCGTCCTGCTTTGCAACAGCCCATGAGCCTTCCTTGGGAAAGCTGGAGTTGGGCAAGCGGAGTGTGGCTCGGCAAAGCAAGTCCAGAGCAGGGGTTAAGGCCTTGGAAGACTTTCTGCTTTCGAAAGAGAGGACATTGGGCTGCATTCCAGTTGGAAACATTTGTTGTAGCTTGGCACTGGGCCCTGCAATAGGACTTACTTTCTCCCGCCTGGGAGGCTCATGGCTGTCAGTCTGTCTAGATGCCTTTCCAGCCATGCAGTCACCCACTCTCCTATTCCTCTATTTATTTATCTATCCATCCAGCTTTTTCTTCTGACTGCTTGTCTTCCTATCTACTAAAGCAGGGGTGAATAACCGTGCCGTATTTCTGTCTCTAGGACCCTCCACAGCCCACATTTCCCAAATACCAACATATAAATGGAAACAACAATACATCTTGTTCTATCTATGAAAAAGAGTAATGTGTTGGCACGCCCGAGCGTTTGGGAAAATTATATGGTCTGACTTTACTCGGGGGCTATCTATATACTGTATATACTCGAGTATAAGCCTAGTTTTTCAACCCCTTTTTTAGGCTGAAAAAGCTCCCCTTGGCTTATCCTTGAGTCAAGGTTATTTATTATTTTACACTGTTATTAGTATTATTTTTATTGAATTTATTATTTTACTCAATTATTATTACATTTACATTATTTTGTTGTTGTTCAGTCATCTCCGACTCTTTGTGACCGCATGGACCAGCCCACGCCAGAGCTCCCTGTCGGCCGTCACCACCCCTAGCTCCTTCAAGGTCAGTCCAGTCACTTTAAGGATGCCATCCAGAGGTCCTCCTGGTAGATCGTAAACCGGATCGGGGTATAGGGTGGCTACCTGTGTTGGACGGGGTTACACTCCCCCTGAAGCCACAGGTCCGCAGTTTGGGTGTCCTCTTGGATTCATCGCTCACACTTGAGGCTCAGGTGTCAGCGGTATCCGGGAGGGCCTTTGCACAATTGAGACTTGTGTGCCAGCTGCAACCGTACCTCGCGAAGGCTGATCTGGCCGGGGTGGTCCATGCCTTGGTCACCTCTAGAATGGATTACTGCAATGCGCTCTACGTGGGGCTGCCCTTGAAGACGGCTCGGAAACTTCAATTGGTCCAGCGGGCAGCAGCCAGGATGCTAACCGGGGCTCATTATCAAGAGAGGTCTACCCCTCTGTTTAAGGAGCTCCACTGGCTGCCATTTATTTTCCGAGCCCAATTCAAGGTGCAGGTGGTCACCTACAAAGCCCTGAACGGTTTGGGACCACCCTACCTGCGTGGCCGCATCTCCATCTACGAACCCACACGCTCGCTCCGGTCATCTGGGGAGGCCCTGCTCGTGATCCCACCCACGTCGCAAGCGCGCTTGGTGGGGACACGGGACAGGGCCTTTTCTGTGGCTGCCCCCCGACTTTGGAATGCCCTTCCAAAAGATCTTCGACAGGCCCCTACTTTAGCAGCTTTCAGAAAGAACCTAAAAACTTGGCTGTTCCGATGTACCTTCTCAGATTAGGAATGCCCCATCCCAAGTCCTAGAAGCACTTTAGTACAATTAATATTACTGCACACCGCACTATTTTAATCCTACGTTCCTCCTGCCATCTCAGCACTTTTAACCCTGTACCCCATTGCGCTGGCCGGCCCAGTTTTAAAGTGTCTTGATGTATTGTTATTGTTGTTTGCTTATTTTGCTTAACTATTTGATTTGCTTGTTTACTATTGTTGCGTTATGTTTTCACTGTATTGTGTTTCTGAGGCTTCGGCCTGTGTAAGCCGCATCGAGTCCCTCGGGAGATGCTAGCGGGATACAAATAAAGTTAATAATAATAATAATAATAATAATAATAATAATAATCCATCCATTTTGCCCTTGGTCAGCCCCTCTTCCTTTTGCCTTCCACTTTCCGCAGCATAATTGTCTTCTCTAGGCTTTGCTGTCTCCTCATGATATGGCCAAAGGACTTCAACTTTGTCTCTAGTATCCTTCCCGCCAATGAGCAGCAATAGACCAACTAACGCTGGTCTCTGAGGGGTATTTTTATGCTCCACCCAAAAACTAATACAAAGGAAGGTAACTACACTATTGGGAAGGCCTATAAACAGGGAGAACTAAAGCACAGGTGTTCTGTCGCCGCTGGACCTGAAATGAAGTGCCTTTAAGAGAGGATGTATGGCTTGGATCCAGCGGGAAGCCCGAAAAGAAGCCTTTAGAGACATTTCCCTTATTAAACAGTCTTTATGAGGCTTGAGCTTAAATATAACAGTCATTTATTTATGAACAAACAGGAATTGTAAAGTTTTCTTAGCAGTCTCTTGGCTCTTGCAATCTTGTTCACAGGGAACAGGCACTATCTTCAAAAACCTTTTTCAAAGGAAAATTCCCCTTTTTAGCTCCTCCCAGGCTGCTGTGAACCTAACCTGACTGATTTGAATCCACTACCGGCTGAACTGTGTCTCAGAACCTAGCAGATGTACCAACAGGCCTGTAGTCATTTAGCTGCTCTGATGGTTAGAGCTGTTATTCCCTCCGGAATTCCTCAGGGCTGTAAGGCTGTTTCCCCGGAACCTTTGGGAATCTTTAGAGGCTCTCAAGACTGTTCTCCCCCGGAAAGTCTTAAGGGACAAAGCCTTTGCACAGGAGGACGTCTGTATGCATCCTCTGCATTGACTTCCTTTGCTGAGACTAACTGAAAAATGGCCCCTTCCCTCCAAAAAACCCAGAGAGGGGCGGGACCAGGGATCCTAACTATATTACAAGTGGCTTGCCCTATGATTGCAAACTATAACAGGAAGCCACCCTGCTGCAAAATCCCAAGCCTGGGATTACAAACCAACATTGAATTCAAAGCAAATAAATTTGGAGCTCCTGGAACAGCTGTTCCAGAACAACAGGAGAGGAGAAAGCAGAGCCAAGACTTCACAAGTAATGTGTATAACTGCTCCAGCAGAACAGCCAATCCTTCTGCAATGCCAGAAAGACAGCTTCATGGTGTAACATCAGAAAATGTGGACCATTTCCGCTCCCTTAGTCACCTCTCCACAAAAGTCAAGCTTGATACTGAAAGACAACACTGCTTGAGTGCAGTATTTTTTCAAATGAAGCAGAGAGTGTTTGAGGATCGAGACATCCGTAGGGAGACCAAGGGGCTTGTTTATAAAGCTGTTGTCCTCCCAACCCTGTTCTACGCCTGCGAAATGTGGACTGTTTACAGACGTCACACTCAACTCCTGGAACGATTCCATCACTGTTGCTTCTGAAAAATCCTGCAAATCTCTTAGGAAGACAAGCAGACAAATGTCTGCATGCTGAAAGAAGCAAAGACCATCAGCACTGAAGCGATGCTCCTATGCCATCAGCTCCCCTGGACTGAACACTAGATTGTCCAAATGCCCAAAGATCACAGTCTCCCAATGCAGTCACTTTACTCGCAACTCAAGAATGGGAAATGTAATGTTGGTGGACAGGAAAAAAAGATTGAAAGATGGGCTTAGAGCCAACCTTTAAAACTGTGGCAGAGATACCAAGAGAGAACTGGGAGGTCCTGGCCCTTGAGTGCTCTAACTGGAGGTCAGTTGTGACCAGCAATACTGCATAATTCAAAGAGGCATAGTGCAGAAGTCATTGATACTATGTATGTGCTTAACTGTTAGAGTATATATTTGGGTTTGTAACAGTAGCTAAAACTAGAGTTATCTGGTTTGAATCCACAGTGAGCGTTGCCAAGGAGACCAGGCAGGCTAGCTCAGGAGAGTGAGAAGTGGGCGGAGCCAAGCAGGAAAAGTTATGTGCGTCTTTGGAAAAGGGGAGTGCGGAGGCTTGAAAAAGCCTGGGAGAGAGGTGTGTGTGAGCAGCTGGAGGTTTTTCAGTCTAGGAGGGTTGAAGAGAGAAACCTGGCCAGTTTCTTTAGTCAAAGAAGACTAAAGGAATCTTGTTAAGATCCCTAGTCAAGGAAGGACTAGAGATCAGAGATTTGACCAAGGAAAGATCAAATTGGAAGGCTATTCATAGTAGGAAACATTGTTTACTAAAGAGCTTCACCTCAGTAAAAGTTAGCCACGAGCTGTGTTATCTGGAAGAGTGGACTGTATTACAAACCAAGTGATATTCAAAGTTCTATAAGTTATTTAACAGCCTGCAACCATACGCTTTGTACACAATAAACTTGTTATCTTTTGTTGAAGACCGTCTCATCTCAATTAATCTGCGTCTGTAGAGCCAGATCTCATCGGTGGTACCTCAAATACCTCACGTTGGTGGCAGTTACCTTAATTTACAAATAATAATTGGCCTCCTCTATAATATATTCTTATACAAAATTGAGGCCTGAGATTAATTCCCTCCATATTCATCCACACCTGTACAATTGGTTCGCACATTCTGTACAGGCATAAATGGAGGGCAAAAGGGAGAAAAGAACTCCTGACTAATGGCCATCCAGCTTCTGCTTAAAAACTCCAGCAAACTCCCAGGAGGCATATTCCATTGTTGAATCATAGAATCCTAGAGTTGGAAGAGACCTCATGGGCCATCCAGCCCAACCCCCTGCCAAGAAGCTGGAATATTGCATTCAAAGCAGCTCTTACCATCCATACGTTCTTCCTAATGTTTAGGTGCAATCTCTATCCCTGCCATCTGAACCCATTGCTCCATTGTTGGCCGGGCTTTAGCACAGCAAGTTAAGTGCCAGCTGCAGTAAATCTTGGGTTGTTGTAGGTTTTTCCGGGCTATATGGCCATGTTCTGGAGGCAATTTTTCTCCTGACGTTTCGCCTGCATCTATGGCAAGCATCCTCAGAGGTAGTGAGGTCTGTTGGAAGTAGGAAAAATGGGTTTATATATCTGTGGAATGACCAGGGTGAGACAAAGGACTTTTGTTTGCTGGGGCTAGGTGTGAATGTTTCAGCTGATCACCTTGATTTGCATTCAATGGCCTGGAAGTGCCTGGGGGGAATCTCTTGTTGAGAGTGATTTTATGTGCCTGTTTGTTTCCCCTCTGTTGTTTTGCTGTTGTAATTTTTGAGTTTTTTTAATACTGGTAGTTTTTTATAGTGGTTTTCTTGGTGGGTCTGTAAGTGGTCCAACCATCACCCAAGTAAAAAAAGAAGCACCATTAAAGCCTTGGCAGACCGTGCAAAAAGAATCTGCGAACCCCACCTTCTCCAAGATGAACTGAACCACCTCAACTGGGCTCTACAGGCCAATGGAGACTCCACCTCAGACATCAGAAGAGCTGCAAGACCAAGAACAAGCCACGAGAGTTAAGATGAAGATCCACCCAGAGGGAAAGTGTTCTTGCCATACATCAAGGGAACCACTGACCGCATAGGGAAGCTGATGAGGAAACACAACATACAAACCACTTACAGACCCACCAAGAAAATCCAACAAATTTTACGTTCAGCAAAGGACAAGAGGGATCCTCTCACCTCTGCAGGAGTCTACCGTATACCATGCAGCTGTGGACAAGTCTACATAGGGACCACCAAACACAGCGTTGCCCAGACATAAATCAAGGAACATGAAAGGCACTGCAGACTACTCCAACCAGAGAAATCAGCCATAGCAGAGCACCTGATGAACCAACCTGGACACAGCAGATTATTTGAGAACACAGAAGTGCTGGACCACTCTCACAACCACCATGTCAGATTACACAGAGAAGCCATTGAAATCCACAAGCATGTGGACAATTTCAACAGAAAGGAGGAAAGCATGAAGATGAACAAAATCTGGCTACCAGTATTAAAAAACTCAAAAATTACAACAGCAAAACAACAGAGAGGAAACAACCAGGCACATCTTAACACCTCTCAACAAAAGATTTTCCCAGGCTCAGCCTGGATTACCCCCAGGCACTTCCAAGCCATTGAATGCAAATCAAGGTGATCAGCTGAAACATTCACAGCTAGCCCCAACAGACAGGGGTCCTTTGTCCCACCCTGGTCATTCCACAGATATATAAACCCTTTTTCCTAGTTCCAACAGACCTCACTACCTCTGAGGATGCTTGCCATAGATGCAGGCGAAACGTCAGGAGAAAAATTGCCTCTGGAACATGGCCATATAGCCTGGAAAAACCTACAACAACCCAGTGATTCCGGCCATGAAAGCCTTCGACAATACATTGCAGTAAATCTTGCCAACCAAAAAGTTGACAATTTGAAGCCTGGGTCAGGGTGAGCTCCTGGCCTTTAGCCCAGCAGTTTCGAAAACAGCAATGTGAGTAGATAAATCAGTACCACTCAATGTGACCGATATATATTTGACATGTGCAGTATAACCATTCCATGGTTTCCCCTGCAAAAACTGCCAAGTCTTCAGCTGAAGTTGGGGTACCACCAGACCTTAGCAGCTAGAGCCTGTTTTACTTTATTCGAACTCGGGCTTGGGCACATGTCACCGGCAGGATTACTAGGCCTTGATTTCCAAACTGACACTAAACAACCACTTCTGAAAATACAACCTTGGACTCAACATGCCATTGGCATGACACAGCAGCATCCTTCCTCCTGCTCAGAACCATAAGCACAATAGACAATGTGTTGCATTCAGAAACGGCCGTTTATTCTGGTATCGTGTCATTTGTTGTAATTGCATGCCTTCAGGTCATTTCCAACTGACAGAGAACCCATGATGGGGTTTCCATGAGGCTGAGAGGTGGTGATTTGGCCAAGCTTGGCCAGTGAGTTTCCATGGCAGAGCAGAGATTCAAATCTGGATATTTATTTTATTTATGTATTTATTTATTTATTATTTGAACTTATATGCCGCCACTCCCCTGGGGCTCGGAGCGGTTTACAAGAACAGGCTAAAATCTAACACAATTTAAAAACAATTTAAAACAATTTAAAAACGGCAGTGTCAAACATTAAAAGCCTGTCGAAACAGATATGTCTTACATGCCCTGCGGAAAGCTGGTACGTCCCGCAAGGCACGGACTTCAGGTGGCAGAGTATTCCAGAGTGATGGTGCCACTGCTGTGAAGGCTCTGTGTCTGGTTGCTGTTAGACGCAAGGTCTTGACACTGGGAATTTCCAATAGAGCTTGGTCCTCAGAACGGAGGGATCTCTGGGGCTGGTAGGGGTTGAGGCGGTCCCTCAGGTACATTGGCCCCAGACCATGCAAGGCCTTAAAGGTGAGTACCATCACTTTGAAAGTGATCCGGTGCTCAATTGGTAACCAATGCAGCTGTTAGTAAGATTGGGGTGATGTGGCATCTCATTGGAATTCCCGCAAGAAGCCGAGCAGCTGCATTTTGTACCAGCTTGAGCTTCCGGATCACCGACAGAGGAAGGCCAATGTAGAGGGCGTAGTAGTCCAGTCTTGAGATGACCGTGGCCTGGATCACCGTAGCTAGGTCGTCCCTGGACAGGGAGGGGGCCAGCCTTCTAGCCTGCCGCACATGAAAAAAGGCGGTTCTGCTCACGGCGGAGACCTGGGCCTCCATCGTCAGCAGAGGGTCCAAAAGGACTCCCAGACTCTTGACCAATGATGATGGGCGTAGCGCCTCGCCATCCAGGGTAGGCAGCCGGATATCTCCACTGCCCGGTTGACCCACCCATAGGATCTCCGTCTTTGCTGGATTCACCCTCAACCTGCTGGCACGCAGCCATCCAGTAACGGCCTCGAGGCACTGATGGAAACAATAGGGTACAGAGTCTGGTCGGCCTTCCATCTTCAGCACCAGCTGAGTGTCATCGGCGTACTGATATTTATTTACAATATTTATATTCTGCCCTTCTCACCCCAAAGGGGACTCAGAACAGATCACAGAACACGTATACAGCAAACATTCAATGCCATTATACATTGACAAGACAGATAACTCTACATAGATAGAGGAATATATAGACTTTCCCATCGTCAGCATCTTGGAGGCTGTGCTCGGTTCTGGCCACAGTGGGGTGCTGTTGCCCCACTTTCTCTACCAAAGAGCTTTGTTCGTAAACTTCCTCCTTGATTGAATCACCAGCATTTTTCTGGCATTTCCTGGTGAGTGCCTTAAATACCCTTACATTGCTGTTTTCGAACTGCTAGGTAGGCAGTAGCTGGGCTAAAGGCCAGGAACTCACCCCGACCCAGGCATCAAACTGTCAACCTGTCACCTGGTGATTAACCTGCTGTGATAAAGCCCGACCCTGGGGGATATCCTGGGGTCCTAGTCCACCGCATTCGCTACGATGGTGCAATAGTTCCATTTTCTTTTTATGGTTATGACAATGTGCAAAGTAGGTTCTTGTGGGGGTTTTTCGGGCTATAGAGCCATGTTCTAGAGGCGTTTCTCCTGACGTTTCACCTGCATTTATGGCAAGCATCCTCAGAGACCTCACTACCTCTGAGGATGCTTGCCATAGATGCAGGCAAAACATCAGGAGAAATGCCTCTAGAACATGGCCCTATAGCCCGAAAAAACCCACAAGAACCTAGTGATTCCAGCCATGAAAGCCTTCGACAATACAATGTGCAAAGTCTATGAACATGTTTGTTGCTTTCCATCTTCTTGTCTCCCTGTTGTTTTTTGCCTTGCTTGGGGCACATCTACACTGACCTGTTCTCACTTGCAAATTGGCAATCCTTTCCATTGCAGAGTTCATGGATCGTGGGGTTGGAGGGACCAAACCCTGAAGTTTTGAATGCAAATAATGTTGTTCTACTGCACTATGCAACAACGGTTTTAAATGTTCTTTTCCTGATTTGAAAGTGCTATTTTCCGTTTGTGTAGTATTTACTTTAAAAGTAGTTGTTATACTCTAGAAATTTTGTTTTTGTGACTGCCACTAACTGTGTTGAATTGGTTGAGATTTGATGAGATGTTAATTGAAAAACTAGAGTAAAATCTGCTGTAGAATGTCCCACAAAACCAAAGTTTTTGCAGTTTAATGCAGTTTCCCCATTATTTATAATATTAGGAAATGAAATTTATGATTTACTGGCCATCCCCTGCCACGCGTTGCTGTGGCCCAGTCTGTTGATCTGGAAAATAAAGTAATGAGAAAGTGTTGGTTTCCAATATATGTAATGTCTTTATGTTTGTGGAAAAATAGTATTTCTTGCTGTTTCTTTGACAGTGTTGATGTGGAGATTGTCTGGTTTGCTTACTCTGGAACTTGCAAAATATATTTGTCCTTCTTTAGGAGTCCCTTTCAAATCTATGATATCTCTCTGTGTGTGGCTGGATGGCTCTTTGTCAGGACGGCTTTGATTACGTTTTCTTGCCCTGGTGAAGGGAGTTGGACTGGATGGCCTTAAGTATTTTCTGTTGGTCATGGGGGTTCTCTGTGGGAAGTTTGCCCCAATTCTCTCAGTGGTGGGGTTCAGAATGCTCTTTGATTGTAGGTGAACTATAAATCTCAGTAACTACAACTCCCAAATGTCAAGGTCTAGTTCCCCCAAACTCCATCTGTGTTCATATTCGGGCATATGGAATATTAATGCCAAGTTTGGTCCAGATCCAGACATTAGAAGAGCTGCAAGACCAAGAACAAGCCACGAGAATAAAGATGAAGATCTACCCAGAGGAAAAGTGTTCCTGCCATACATCAAGGGTACCACTGACCGCACTGGGAAGCTGATGAGGAAACACAACATACAAACCACCTACAGACCCACCAAGAAAATCCAACAAATGCTACGTTCAGCAAAGGACAAGAGGGATCCTCTCACCTCTGCAGGAGTCTACCGTGTACCATGCAGCTGTGGACAAGTCTACAGAGGGACCACCAAACGCAGCAGCATTGCCCAAACACGCATCAAGGAACATGAAAGGCACTGCAGACTACTTCAGCCAGAGAATTCAGCCATAGCAGAGCACCTGATGAACCAGCTTGGACACAGCATATTATTTGAGAACACAGAAATGCTGGATCACACCAACAACCACCATGTCAGACTACACAGAGAAGCCAGTGAAATCCACAAAAAGCATGTGGACAATTTCAACAGAAAGGAAAAGACCATGAAAATGAACAAAATCTGGCTACCAGTATTAAAAAAACTCTAAAATTACAACAGCAAAACAACAGAGAGGAAACAACCAGGCAGATATTAACACCTCCCAGCAAGAGATTTTCCCAGGCTCAGGCAGGCCTTCAAATGCTAATGAAAGTGATCAGTTGAAACATTCACACCTAGCTCCAGCAAAGAAGAGCTCTTTGCCCCACCCCAGCCATTCCACAGATATATAAACCCATTGTCCTAATTCCAACAGACCTCACTACCTCTGAGGATGCTTGCCATAGATGCAGGCGAAACCTCAGGGGAAATGCCTCTAGAACATGGCTCTATAGCCCAAAAAAACCCACAAGGACCTTGCAAAATATATTTGTCCTTCTTTAGGGGTCCCTTTCAAATCTATGATATCTCTCTGTGTGTGGCTGGATGGCTCTTTGTCAGGAGGGCTTTGATTACGTTTTCTTGCCCTGGTGATGGGAGTTGGACTGGATGGCCTTAAGTATTTTCTGTTGGTCATGGGGGTTCTCTGTGGGAAGTTTGCCCCAATTCTCTCATTGGTGGGGTTCAGAATGCTCTTTGATTGTAGGTGAACTATAAATCTCAGTAACTACAACTCCCAAATGTCAAGGTCTAGTTCCCCCAAACTCCATCTGTGTTCATATTCGGGCATATGGAATATTCATGCCAAGTTTGGTCCAGATCCATCATTGTTTGAGTCCACAGTGCTCTCTAGATGTAGGTGAACTACAACTCCTAAACT
This sequence comes from Anolis sagrei, assembly GCF_037176765.1. NCBI lineage: Eukaryota > Metazoa > Chordata > Lepidosauria > Squamata > Anolidae > Anolis > Anolis sagrei. The sequence goes on from NC_090032.1 coordinate 14,022,456, forward strand.
CAAGATCAATGCCCACCAAACCCTTCTCGTGTTTTATGTTGATCATGGGAGTCCTGTGTGTCACGTTTGGTTCAATTCTATCATTGGTGGAGTTCAGAATGCTCTTTGATTGTAGGTGAACTATAAATCCCAGCAACTACAACTCCCAAATGACAACATCATTTTTTAAAGTGATGGTCACGTCTTGGATTAGTAGGTGTCTTGTGGCCAAATTTGACAGCAATTCGCCCAGTGGTTTTTGAGTTATGTTAATACCACAAATGAACATTACATTTTTATTTATATAGATGAACAAAAATCATGTTACATCAGCATTTCTCAAACTGGGGGTCATGATACCTATGGGTGTTGAATGGGCATTTTAGAGGGTTCACCAAAGACCATCAGAAAACACATAGTTCACATGTAGGTGAACGACAACTTCAAAACTCAAGATCAATGCCCACCAAATCCTTCCAGTATTTTCTGTTGGTCATGGGATCTCTGTGTGCCAAGTTTGGTTCAATTCAATCGTTGGTGGAGTTCAGAATGTTCTTTTAATTGTAGATGAACTATAAATCCCAGCAACTACAACTCCCAAATGACAAAAGCAAGCCCTTCCCCAACTCCATCAGTATTCAAATTTGGGCGTATCGGGTATTTGTGTAGGGTTACAGCCTGTGTTAGATGGGGTTCCACTCCCCCTGAAGACGCAGGTTCGCAGCTTGGGAGTGATCCTGGACTCATCGCTGAGCCTGGAACCCCAGGTCTCAGCGGTGGCCGGGAGAGCTTTCGCACAATTAAAACTTGTGCACCAGTTGCGCCCATTCCTTGAGAAGTCTGAGCTGGCCACAGTGGTCCACGTTCTTGTTACATCCCGAATAGACTACTGCTACGTACTCTACATGGGGTTGCCCTTGAAGATGGTTCGGAAACTTCAACTGGTCCAGCGAGCGGCAGCCAGGCTGCTCACCGGGGCGACATACAGAGAGCATACCACCCCTCTGCTGTGTCAGCTCCACTGGCTGCCGGTTCAGTTCCGAGCCCAATTCAAGGTGCTGGTTTTGACCTACAAAACCCTGTACGGTTCCGGTCCAGCGTATTTGTCCGAACGTATCTCCCTCTACGTCCCACCACGGAATTTAAGATCATCTGAGGGGGCCCTGCTCTCGACCCCACCGCTTTCCCAAGCGAGGCTGGTGGGGACGAGGAGCAGGGCCTTCTCTGTGGTGGCCCCTCACCTGTGGAACTCACTCCCGGCAGATATCAGGACATTGACATCACTCCTGTCCTTCAGGAGGAAGGTAAAGACGTGGTTGTGGGACCAGGCCTTCGGGCAATCTGCTAACTAGGAAGGACAACCAGACAAATAGGACCGGCAGGACTGATAAATGTGGAAGGAAACTCTGAACTATGAGATAGCGAACATTGACCGGCAATAAGGAGTAATTGGTTTGTATGAAATTTTATTGGTTTTATTGGTTTTAGCGGGTATAGATATAATGTATTGTTGTCGATTGCTAATTTGTGCTATTCTGTTTTATTGCTGTTGTATGTTACGGGCATCGAATTGTGCCTTGGATGTGTAAGCCGCCCTGAGTCCCCTTCGGGGTGAGAAGGGCGGGGTAAAAGTAAACCAAATAAATAATAAATAAATTAGGTCCAGATCCATCGTCGTTTTGGTTCACAGTGCTTTCTGAATGTAGGTGACTACATTTCCCCTAAATCACTGTCAATTCCTCCCCAAACCCTCTAGTATTTTCTGTTGGTCATGGAGGTTCTGTGTGCCAAGTTTGGTCCAGATCAGTCATTTGTAGGAATCTCAGTGGTCTCTGGAAGTCAGAGCTGAAGCGGTTGAAGGTACTGCAAATCCCATCATCCATTGTCCATACTCCCCCAAATATATATTTTTTGTGATTAATCATTATGTTTTAATTAAGTTCAATTTGTAACTATAAGAATACATCCTGTGTATCAGATATTTACGTTACGATTCATAACAGTAGCAAAACTACGGTGAGGTGGATCTGTAATTGGTTAAATGGACGAACCCAGAGGGTGATTCTCCCCAAGGCTTCCTCTTCATCCTGGAAAGAAGTGACAAGTGGAGTACCACAAGCAGGGTTCTGTCCTGGGCCCGGTCCTGTTCAACATCTTTATTAATGACTTAGATGAAGGGTTAGAAGGCAGGATCATCAAGTTTGCAGATGACACCAAATTGGGAGGGATAGCCAATAGTCCAGAGGACAGGAGCAGGATTCAAAACGATCTTGACAGATTAGAGAGATGGGCCAAAACTAACAAAATGAAGTTCAACAGTGACAAATGCAAGATACTCCACTTTGGCAGGAAAAACGAAATGCAAAGATACAAAATGGGGGACGCCTGGCTTGAGAGCAGTACGTGTGAAAAAGATCTTGGAGTCCTCGTGGACAACAAGTTAAACATGAGCCAACAATGTGATGTGGCGGCAAAATAAAGCCAATGGGATTTTGGCCTGCATTAAGAGGAGCATAGTGTCTAGATCTAGGGAAGTCATGCTACCCCTCTATTCTGTTTTGGTTAGACCACACCTGGAATATTGTGTCCAATTCTGGGCACCACAAATCAAGAGAGATATTGACAAGCTGGAATGTGTCCAGAGGAGGGCGACTAAAATGATCAAGGGTCTGGAGAACAAGCCCTATGAGGAGCGGCTTAGGGAACTGGGCATGTTTAGCCTGAAGAAGAGAAGGCTGAGAGGGGATATGATAGCCATGTATAAATATGTGAGAGGAAGCCACAGGGAGGAGGGAGCAACCTTGTTTTCTGCTTCCCTGGAGACTAGGACACGGAACAATGGCTTCAAACTACAAGAGAGGAGATTCCATCTGAACACGAGGAAGAACTTCCTGACTGTGAGAGCCATTCAGCAGGGGAACTCTCTGCCCCGGAGTGTGGTGGAGGCTCATTCTTTGGAAGCTTTTAAGCAGAGGCTGGATGACCATCTGTCAGGGGTGATTTGAATGCAATATTCCTGCTTCTTGGCAGGGGGTTGGACTGGATGGCCCATGAGGTCTCTTCCAACTCTTTGATTCTATGATTCTATGAAAATTACAGTTTTGAAGTAGCAACGAAAATAATGTTATGGTTGGGGGTCACCACAACATGAGGAACTGTATTAAGGTTGAGAACACTGTGTTACATAGTACTATTGATCCATGATCCCATCTTCCCCCTTCCGTCAGGAATGACACTCCTCAACTTTCCTGTTCTACTGACTTGACTAGTTGGGAACATCAGTAGACATTCTTTGTCATCACGGAAAGTTATTCCATTTGCGGTTCACGGACCATTTTAACTCGTGAGTCGAGCCATGCAAGTCTGCGTCTCCAAACTATCATTATCCATGTGGTTTTTCTCTTCCAGTAGCAGCAGCTACTATGACACATCGGTCTCACTGCCATTCGTTGTCAGTTGAGGTTTCGGGACACAAGCGGAAGAACTTGGTCATCCTCCATTGACCTACATAAAGAGGTCCCCTCAAAAAAACTTGGCATGTAACAACTATTGGATTGCAGTTCTTTTCTAAGTCTGTTCCACCACCAATGATGCGACCGTTGTGTTCTCGTTCACTCCTAACAAAGGCATACAGGAAAACATGAGTCAGACAACTCCGGCAGAGTTGGCGAAACAGAAGGAAGTTAGTGTTATAGACAGTCACAGAGAAAATCTGATGTAAGAAACATGTATTGCAATAAAAAGTTGCAGTATGGCAAGGTCTACGAGCCATATATGGTCCCGTATAATCGTGGAGTGGGAGGAAACCAAGAGCAATGTGTCATACTTATTGTTAGCCGCCTTGAGTTGTTGTATCAGGATATACAATGACTTAAATCTAGAAATAGTTTTTTAAGATCTACAGAGATACTCGCTGGAACACCCCAGCAAGCGAGAGTCCAAAAGTGGCAGGCTCAAACCCAGAACCTCAATCAATGGCTGATACCAAATGAGAGACTCCCCCCTAGGCACACAGAAAACTTGGCAACTTGGAAGGCGCTGAACAGACTGCGCTCTGGCACCACGAGATGCAGAGCCAACCTCAAGAAATGGGGCTACAAAGTGGAATCCACGATATGCGAGTCCGGAGAAGAGCAAACCACTGACCACCTGCTGCAATGCAACCTGAGCCCTGCCACATGCACAATGGAGGACCTTCTTACAGCAACACCAGAAGCACTCCAAGTGGCCAACTGGTCAAAGGACATTTAATCAACTACCAAACTCACAAATTTTGTATTTTGTCTATTTGTTTGCTTTGTTTCTGTTAGAAATGTAATATCATTGACTGGTTGCCCTGACACGACAAATAAATAAATCAGGATATTTATTGATTAACTAGCCGTCCCCTGCCACACGTTGCTGTTGCCCTCATGGGGGTTTCTGTGTGGGAGGGTTGGCTCAATTCTATCATTGGTGGGGTTCAGAATGCTCTGTGATTGTATAAATCCCAGCAACTACAACTCCCAAATGTCAAGATTCTATTTTCCCCAAACTCCACCAGTGTTCACATTTGGGCATATTGAGTATTCTTGTAGAGTTGTTCCAGATCCATCATTGTTTGAGTCCACAGTGATCTCTGAATGAAGGTGAACTACAACTCCAAAACCAAAGGACGCTGCCCACCAAACCCTTCCAGTATTTTCTGTTGGTCATGGGAGTACTGTGTGCCAAGTTTGGTTCAATTTAATCATTGGTGGAGCTCAGAATGCTCTTTGATTGTAGGTGAACTCTAAATCCCAGCAACTACAACTCCCAAATGACAAAATCAATTTTTTTTAGTGAAGGACATACATTGGGTTGTTAGGTGTCTTGTGTCCAAATTTGGTGTCAAATTCGTCCAGTGGTTTTTGAATTCTGTTAATCCCACAAACGAAGATTACATTTTTATTTATTTATATAGATAGATTTGTAGATGTATTTATTCTTCTGTCCGAAGGAAGGGCAACTGATCCTGCTTCTATATGTTAGCCATAAGTAAGAGCTTTGGATCCAGAAAGAAAAACTACAACTCCCAAATGACAACATCATTTTTTAAGTGATGGTCACTTCTTGGATTAGTAGGTGTCTTGTGTCCAAATTTGGTGTCAATTCGTCCAGTGGTTTTTGAGTTCTGTTATTCCCACAAACGAACATTACATTTTTATTTATATAGATTATATCAGAAGCAAACCAAGGGTCCAGTTGAAAATGTATTTAAAAAACACAAAGTTTAGGGTTAGGGTTACAACTCCCAAATGTCAAGGTCTATTTTCCCCAAACTCCACCAGTGTTAACATTTGGGCATATTAAGTATTCATGGCAAGTTAGGTTCAGATTCATCATTGTTTGAGTCCACAGTGCTCTCTGGATGCAGGTGAACTACAACTCCAAAACTCAAGGTCTGTGCCTATCAAACCCTTCCAGTGTTTTCTGACAGTTATGGGAGTTCTGTGTGCCAATTTTGGTTCAATTCCTTCATTGGTGGAGTTCTGAATGTTCTTTGGTTGTAGGTGAACTATAAATCCCGGCAACTACAACTCCCAAATGACAATCCCCCCTTAATCCCACCAGTAGTCAAATGTGGGCATATTTCGTACTTATGGCAAATGTGATCCAGTGAATGAAAATATTTATTTATTTATTTATTTATTTCGTGTACTTCTGCCCCGCCCTTCTCAACCCCCGAGGGGGGACTCAGGGCGGCTTACAAAAAGGCACATCTTGGTGCCTACACAAATATATCACACAATCAATAGCCAATCTCAGACACAGCGTTCGCCAACTCAGAGTTCATATTTCGTTCCACTTTGTCCAACTCCTATCCATCGTCACAGTCCCTTATTCATCTGCCAGATTGCCCAAACACCTGGTCCCACATCCATGTTTTTAATTTCTTTCTGAATGAAAGGAGGGATGTTGCTGATCTGATCTCCCCGGGGAGTGAATTCCATAGGGAAGGGGCCACCACTGAGAAGGCCCTGCTCCTCGTCCCCGCCAATCTCACTTGTGACAGAGGCGGGGTCGAGAACAGGGCCTCCTCAGAGGATCTCAGACTCCGAGATGGGACATAAAGGGAGATGCGTTCGGACAGATACGCTGGGCCGGAATCATATAGGGTTTTGTAGGTCAAAACCAGCACTTTGAATTGTGCTCGGAACTGGATCGGCAGCCAGTGGAGCTGACATAGCAGGGGGGTGGTATGCTCCCTGTATGACGCTCCAGTGAGCAATCTGGCTGCCTCCCGCTGGACTAATTGAAGTTTCTGAACAGTCTTCAAAGGCAACCCCATGTAGAGTGCGTTGCAGTAATCTATCCGGGATATAACAAGAGCGTGGACCACCGTGGCCAGATCCGACTTCCCAAGATACGGGCGCAGCTGGCGCACAAGTTTTAATTGTGCAAAAGCTCTCCCGGCCACCGCCGAGACCTGGGGTTCCACGCTCAGCGATGAGTCCAGGATCACTGCGTCTTCAGAGGGAGTGTAACCCCGTCTAACACAGGCTGTAACCCTATACCCTGTTCGGCCTTACGACTGACCAGTAGGACCTCTGTCTTGTCTGGATTCAGTTACAATTTGTTAACTCTTATCCAGTCCGACACAGCAGCCAAGCACCGGTTCAAGGTCTGGATGGCCTCCTTGGTGACAGGTGAGAAGGAGTGACAGTTTTGGACATCATCTGCATAGAGATAACATCTCATCCTGAAACTCCGAATGATCTCCCCCAGCGGCTTCATGTAGATGTTAAATAACATCGGGGACAGGATTGAACCCTGTGGGACTCCACACAACAACGGTTGTGGGGCCGAACAGGTGTCGCCCTATAACACCTTCTGGGTCCATCCCTCAAGAAAGGATCGGAGCCACTGCAAGGCAGTGCCCCCGAGCCCCATGTCTATGAGGCGTCCCAGAAGGATACCGTGATCGACGGTATCGAAGGCCGCTGAGAGGTCCAGCAGAACTAACAGGGACACACTCGCCCTGTCCAGCTCCCGGCGAAGATCATCTACCAAGGTGACCAAGGCTGTCTCAGTTCCATGTCCCGGCCTAAAGCCAGACTGTGCCGGATCTAGATAATCAGTGTCTACCAGAAACCCCTGGAGTTGTGTTGCCACCACACGTTCCATGACTTTGCCCAAATAGGGGAGATTGGAAACTGGCCGATAGTTGTCTAATACATCCTGCATCTCAGATATTTACATTATGATTCATCCCAGTAGCAAAATTACAGTTGTGAAGGAGCAACTAAATTAATGTTATGATTGGAAGTCACCACAACATGAAGAACTTTATTAAGGGGTCACGGCATAAGGAAGGTTGAGAAACACTATCCTAGCAGGATAAAACTACCTTTCCTTACACTGCATATTGACCGAGAGAGGAGTTGCTCCTGGGAAAGGAAACTGGTCATCCTAATTACTGCAGGAAATATTAGTATTCCAGCCAAAGCCTTTCCTCTCTTTGCTCTGATTCATTACTATCTATCAGCATGGAAACTGGTTATTAGAGGTAGGAAGGAAAATGAGGAGGGCTGTTGTCATCTTCCAGTAGGAAATGGGAGGTAAAAGAAGGAAGTCAATGCATTTCCTTGAGGGAAGGAAGGGACATACTGTTGAATCGAGGTGCTGTCACAAGAAATTCAATGTGCAGATTTGACGAAAATGAATTTAATATGATGTGTGGGAATGAATGGAAGGATGTGTGGTTGGAGTTAATAATTTTGGAAACACTAGTATAATATTAAGGCCTGCAATGTCCTACTACCTGCTTGCTCGAACTATGATCAAAACTTGCTAATGAGAATTGATAAGAACTGTGACAATGGTTCTTTCAAGATAAGGAAATGTTTGCAACATTCCTTATGTTAAGAAGGAAGTCAACATAAGATCGACACTTATAGAGCTACAAGCTGGGTAGATGCAGGGAATGCCGTGGATGGAGCGTACCTGGATTTCAGGAAGGCCTTCGACAAGGTCCCCCATGACCTTCTGGCAAGGAAACTAGTCCAATGTGGGCTAGGCAAAACTACGGTGAGGTGGATCTGGAATTGGTTAAGTGGACAAACACAGAGAGTGCTCACTAATGCTTCCTCTTCATCTTGGAAAGAAGTGACGAGTGGAGTGCCGCAGGGTTCCGTCCTGGGCCCGGTCCTGTTCAACATCTTTATTACTGACTTAGATGAAGGGCTAGAAGGCAGGATCATCAAGTTTGCAGACGACACCAAATTGGGAGGGAGAGCCAATAGTCCAGAGGACAGGAGCAGAATTCAAAACGATCTTGACAGATTAGAGAGATGAATGGCCAAAACTAACAAAATGAAGTTCAACAGTGACAAATGCAAGATACTCCACTTTGGCAGAAAAAATGAAATGCAAAGATACAGAATGGGTGACGCCTGGCTCGAGAGCAGTACGTGTGAAAAAGATCTTGGAGTCCTCGTGGACAACAAGTTAAACATGAGCCAACAATGTGATGTGGCGGCAAAAAAAGCCAATGGGATTTTGGCCTGCATCAATAGGAGCATACTGTCTAGATCTACGGAAGTAATGCTACCCCTCTATTCTGCTTTGGTTAAACCACATCTGGAATATTGTGTCCAATTATGGGCACCACAATTCAAGAGAGATATTGACAAGCTGGAATGTGTCCAGAGGAGGGCGACTAAAATGATCAAGGGTCTGGAGAACAAGCCCTATGAGGAGCGGCTTAGGGAACTGGGCATGTTTAGCCTGAAGAAGAGAAGGCTGAGAGGAGATATGATAGCCATGTATAAATATGTGAGAGGAAGCCACAGGGAGGAGGGAGCAAGCTTGTTTTCTGCTTCCTTGGAGACTAGGACGCGGAACAATGACTTCAAACTACAAGAGAGGAGATTCCATCTGAACATTAGGAAGAATTTCCTGACTGTGAGAGCCGTTCAGCAGTGGAACTCTCTGCCCCGGAGTGTGGTGGAGGCTCCTTCTTTGGAAGCTTTTAAACAGGGGCTGGATGGCCATCTGTCAGGGGTGATTTGAATGCAATATTCCTGCTTCTTGGCAGAAGGGTTGGACTGGATGGCCCATGAGGTCTCTTCCAACTCTTTGATTCTATGATTCTATGATTCTATGAAAAGAAGGAAGTCAATGCATTTCCTTGAGAGAAGGAAGGGACATTTACTGCTGAATCGAGGTGCTGTCACAAGAAATTCAATGTGCAGATTTGACAAATATGAATTTAATATGATGTGTGGGGATGAATGGAAGGATGTGTGGTTGGAGTTAATAATTTTGGAAACACCAGTATAATACAGTATTAAGGCCTGCAATGTCCTACTACCTGCTTGCTCGAACTATGATCAAAACCTGCTAATGAGAATTGATAAGAACTGTGACAATGGTTCTTTCAAGATAAGGAAATGTTTGCAACATTCCTTATGTTAAGAAGGAAGTCAACATAAGATCGACACCAATCAAGAATCATAGACTCAAAGAGTTGGAAGAGACCTCATGGGCCATCCAGTCCAACCCCATTCTGCCAAGAAGCAGGAATATTGCATTCAAATCACCCCTGACAGATGGCCATCCAGTCTCTGTTTAATAGCTTCCAAAGAAGGAGCCTCCACCACACTCCCGAGCAGAGAGTTCCACTGCTGAACGGCTCTCACAGTCAGGAAGTTCTTCCTCATGTTCAGATGGAATCTCCTCTCTTGTAATTTGAAGCCATTGTTCCATTGCGTCCTAGTCTCCAGGGAAGCAGAAAACAAGCTTGCTCCCTCCTCCCTGTGGCTTCCTCTCACATATTTATACATGGCTATCATATCTCCTCTCAGCCTTCTCTTCTTCAGGCTAAACATGCCCAGCTCCTTAAGCCGCTCCTCATAGGGCTTGTTCTCCAGACCCTTGATCATTTTAGTCGCTCTCCTCTGGACACATTCCAGCTTGTCAATATCTCTCTTGAATTGTGGTGCCCAGAATTGGACACAGTATTCCAGATGTGGTCTAACCAAAGCAGAATAGAGGGGTAGCATTACTTCCCTAGATCTAGACATTATGCTCCTATTGATGCAGGCCAAAATCCCATTGGCTTTTTTTGCCGCCACATCACATTGTTGGCTCATGTTTAACTTGTTGTCCACGAGGACTCCAAGATCTTTTTCACACGTACTGCTCTCGAGCCAGGCGTCCCCCATTCTGTATCTTTGCATTTCATTTTTTACGCCAAAGTGGAGTATCTTGCATTTGTCACTGTTGAACTTCATTTTGTTAGTTTTGGCCCATCTCTCTAATCTGTCAAGATTGTTTTGAATTCTGCTCCTGTCCTCTGGACTATTGGCTATCCCTCCCAATTTGGTGTCGTCTGCAAACTTGATGATCCTGCCTTCTAGCCCTTCATCTAAGTCATTAATAAAGATGTTGAACAGGACCGGGCCCAGGACGGAACCCTGCGGCACTCCACTTGTCACTTCTTTCCAGGATGAAGAGGAAACACTGGTGAGCTCCCTCTGGGTTCATCCATTTAACCAATTACAGATCCACCTCACCGTAGTTTTGCCTAGCCCACATTCCTTGCCAGAAGGTCATGGGGGACCTTGTTGAAGGCCTTCCTGAAATCCATGGGAAGGAGAGAGATAGTGTACCTATGGATAGTGGCAGATTTGCACAGGAGCAATCCCTTTGGGTCTTCTTTCTCAAGGGAAGAGGAAGAAGTTCACTTTTGGAGTCTTGGATTTTGTGCAGGGAGTCAGGTTGTAGGGAAAACACATCTGGTCCTTGGCATTGTTCTTGGCATTTCGGCGTTTTGTAGTTTTGGCATTATGGAAGTTATGGAACTATGCATTGGCAGGCTGCAGGAAAGCAGGGTCTGGCCTATTAGGCGCTTCTCCAAGGAGGGAGAAAAGGATATGGTAATATTTTGGATACATGTGGATGAATGCGTGTACATATGTGTGAATGTTGAGTGAAAATGTAATTCCCCTTTGTTTGTTTGTTAACCAATGTAATTGTAAATCCAATGTAGGTAAAGGTGACATTAAGTCCAGTCATGTCTGACTCTGGGGTGTGGTGCTCATCTCCATTTCTAAGCCGAAGAGCCAGCGTTGTCCGCAGACACCTCCAAGGTCATGTGGCCTGCATGACTGCATGGAGCGCCATTACCTTCCCGCCGGAGCAGTACCTATTAATCTACTCACATTTGCATGTTTTCGAACTGCTAGGTTGGCAGAAGCTAGGGCTGACAGCGGAAGCTCACGTCGCTTCCCGGAATCGAACCTGCGACCTTTCAATCAACAAGCTCAGCAGCTCAGTGCTTTTGATGCCGAGCATCCCCCCCCCCCCCCAAGTCTGCTTGCTTGCTTTGAACTGCAAGCCACCTCCATTTCCGCAAACTTTCTCCAGAACCATGGGACTCCAAGTTTTCAATTAAAATCAGTTCCTCTATTAAATATACTTGGGATGTGGGACAAAGATGGGGTTTTGTTGCTATGAAATGCTTATGATTTGAATGTATGTATCTTGCTGTGTAGTATGGTCTATTCCCCCTTTTCCCCTTGACCCTTGCCCCACAAATGATGTGACCAGGAACTGCCTGAGGGAGAACCTCTGCATCTCCCAAGACTCGCCTTTGATTAATTCACCCTGCATGGAACCATAGCCATAATGGCCCCTCCCCATTCTCTGAGCATGTCTGATGGGATAAGGGGACTTATGGACGCTCGGAATAAAAAGATTGTATTTGCATAAGGCATCGTTGATCCCCCCTGAGGTCCGATGCCGAAATAGTCATTCATATCCCCCCCCAAAGCTGCATCAGCTGGAGACATTTTTCCTTTGTTTCGCTGAGCACATGGCATTCCTTTGTCTGCAGATACCTTTCCCAGATTCCTTTGTGCTCCCTCATCCCGCCCCCATTTCTCCTGATTGGCTGTCGCCACCATGTGACAGAGGTCTCCCCATTGGATCCTACAGACCACTGAAGCTTCCTGATTGGTACAGAGGCGCCAGGGGTGGGAGGGCTGCCTCCCAGGTGTCCGCCCATCACCCAATCACAGCGGGGAACATCAGAGGAGCCGGGGCGGAAGGTTTGAACTCTGGGTTTTCAAAAATTGTATAAATATGCCTGCATCACTGTACTCCGGCATGCTTGCGGTGGAATGATTCCTGCAATGCATCCGATATCAGCTGAATCGCAAATAAACGCCTCGGTCGCTGGACTTCTTCCGCTTTGCTGAGGTCTTATTATTTTAATATTCCTTGCGGCTCTGATTGGCTCCCGCTGGCCTCACCAAGGTTCAAGGGCCCTTTTGAGCGGTCCTCAGGGTTCTCCTCCGCTGGGGAGACCCTCCCAAAAGAGCTCGATATCACTTTTACCCACTGCGCCACCGGGGGCTCCAATGTAGTTGCATAGAATCTGTATGTCTGTATGTCCAATGTCATTTTTTGTCTAAATGCTTTTCTGTAATCTGATATAACCTCTCACACTGGAAATTGCAATAAAAAGAACTTTAGTTTCATGCAACTAAGGGGCAATGCAAACCAAGCTCCTGGAAGACGGAACACCTATTAATATTTGCAATCTTTACTGGTGTTAAGTACCATTCCCAAACCAATTTATAATAATTTTCTTTAAAGCGTATTGATAAATTATTTACTTTGGAGGCTTTTAAACAGAGACTGTCGGGGGTGCTTTGAATGCAATTTTCCTGCTTCTTGGCAGAATGGGGTTGGATTGGATGGCCCATGAGGTCTCTTCCAACTCTATGATTCTGTGATTCTAAGGATAGCAAGTGGCATGGCTCAATATCGTCTGTCCTCTTGCGACCTCCCAAATCTGTCTTTGGAGACGAAAGTCTCCCACCCCGAGATAAAGATAAGCAACAGGCAGGAACGTATCAAGAAGAGACATCGCTCGGTCCCAGCGGAGGATGTGGAAAACAAGCTTTAGACATCTCAAGAGGGAGAACAAAGGGGGTGACGAGAGAGGCCACAACAAAAGCACCCCAGTGCCTGCCTCTGAGCAAGAGAAGAGGAAAGGCTCAGCGAGACAAAGGGCCACTCAGTACATTGTGGGCAACAGCGCTGACGCCACACTGTTCAGCCCAATGAGAATCAGCATGGCTGTGAATTTCAGCATTGTTCCTCCTTGATAAAGGCTTGGAAGACATTTGGGATCACAACTCAGAACACCTTGCTTGCCAACATGTGCAGCTGAGGAGCTCCTCTCTGTCCCACCAGTGTATTCGATTCCTAGAACTGAAAGGAATGAACAATAACTGAAAGGAGTGAACCATCGATCATGGTATCCTTCTGGGTCGTCTCTCTGGGATGGGTCTCGGGGGCACGGTTTTGTCGTGGCTCCGGTCCTTCCTGGAGGGACGAACCCAGATGGTGAAGCTGGGAGACGCCTGCTCGGACCCCTGGCCTTTGACCTGTGGGGTCCCGCAAGGATCTATTCTGTCTCCCATGCTTTTAAACATCTACGTGAAACCACTGGGAGAGGTCATCCGGAGTTTTGGAGTTGGGTGCCATCTCTTTTTTTAAAAAAATAATTTTTTATTGTTTTATAGTGTATGCAGAAAACAAAACAAACAAACAAAAGGAAAAAGTAAACAAAGAAAACATATGCAAAAAATTACAAAAGAGTCAACATTCAGCGCTCATCAAACATATGTACAATCAGATTTGGTTGTACAATTATTTATACCTTAACATTACCTAACCCTCTATCCCCACCTGTGAACCCCACCCCCTGACCTCCGACACCCCTCAAAACAGGATCGCATTCCAAAACAACTACCCAAATATCTTCTTTCACTGAATCCCCTTTATGGCAATCTTTGTATGCCATAAAGGGGATTGTTTGTTTACCTTTGTCTTCTTTTCCAAATACCCAAGTGCCAGCCTCCATTTATTTGCAAATTCTTCATTATCTCCTCCTCTGCTGCTATTTGTCAGCTTGGCCATTTGGATATAGTCTGCTAACTTATCTCTCCAATCATTAATAGATAACTCTTTTTCCCCTTTCCAATTTTTGGCTATTATGAGTCTTGCCGCAACAAAGCAATATTGACAAATTTCTTCATCTCCTGCACTGATACTGATATCGAGCTCTTTTGGGGGGTCTTCCCAGCGGGGGAGATCCCTGAGGACCGCGAAGTGGGTCCTTGTCCTTGGTGAGCAGGCAGCAAATGCCAATCCAAAAAGACGCAAAAGTGTTAAAAATCAATCTCACCAGGCTGAAGAGGTATCAGAGACCGAGGTGTTTATTCTGTGATTCAGCTGAAAAGGATGCATTACAGGGATAATTCCACCATAAGCATAACCTTACAGTGATTTTTTGGCATATTTATACAGACAGAACAAAGGAAAAACAGTTTGAAACTTCCGCCCGCCTTCCTTCAGCTGGCTTTGCCCTGATTGGCTGGCCCTGGAACAGCTGGGAGGAGGCTTGGCTGCATGTCCCGCCTCTCAACCAACCAGCGGGCGCTGCTGCCTCCAGGGGGCCAATCGGAGCCTCCCTAGCGCCTCCGAAGATGGTCCAATCAGCAGCCAGGAGGCGGGACATGGCTAGACAGCTCAGAGGGGGCGGAATGCCCGGGAGGCATCCTGCCAGCTGATTTCCGAGCCTTTGTGTCTGTCAAGGGGTGGCAGACAGGAGAAACAAAGGATTTCCTGATTTCTTGATTGCAGATGTGTATAGACATGAAAAGGGGCTATTGGTGGCATTTGGATCTCAAAACTCTGTGGACAGAGGGACCCTTAATCACAAAGGAGCTTGCACAAATACCATGATTGAGTTAATCAATCTCTTTTCCAGGTTTCGGTTGACTTATCTCTGGGTCATTGTCTGAACTCTGAAAATGAGCCCCCAGATAAGTATCAACCCCGGCCCATGCAAAATGTCAATATGAATGGGTTTTTTCTGAGGAAATTGGATTTCCCCCAACTGTAACCTCAGGTCACATTCCATCTTAGTGGGGCAAAGTTCAGAGGGACAAAAGTAGGGAAAAGGACAGGGGTACATTCCATAGACTTCATCTTATACATATTATATACATTCTTCATATATTTCATCCGAGGTTTGAGTCCAAAAGTGTGGCTGAAAACAGTCCGGGATGTGGAGCAGAAAGTCAATAGGAGAGGGCAAGCAAGAGAGTTCAAAAGGGGGGCTTCCAGGTTGCGATCTGTGAAGCAGTGTCCTTTGGGAAACTACATTCCCCTGATCAGGGGCCAGGGTCCAGTGCACAAGCCAGAGAATTCACAGAGAGGAAACAGGAACCCAGTTATGTGTGCTGGGTCAGGAAGCGGCAGAATCCATCGTCCGGCCTTTGGCAAACTACAAATACTTGGGGGGGGGGGGATGCTCCGCATCAAAACATGTTCTAAATAATCCTAAAAGGCACATTTCCGGGTTTTTCTTAACTTTTTTGTTAATCATATTGTTTGTTTCCTTCACTACTTTTTCCCAAAATTCTTTAACTATATTACACATCCACCATACATGGAAAAATGAACCCTTCGCCTTCTTACATCTCCAGCAAGTTCCTTGTCCTGTTTTCTCTATTTTAGCCAATAATTCTGGAGTTATGTAGGTTCTATAAAACATTTTAAACATATTTTCTCTAATTGAGCTGGCCACTGAAAATTTAAACCCCTTTTCCCACAAATGTTCCCATTCTTCCAAATCAATATTTCTGCCTAAATCTTTGGACCACGTAATCATAACAGGTTTTATCTGGTTATCTATTAAATTGTATTCTAAGATAAATTTATAGAGCCTGTATATGAGGCCTTTGTTGCCCTTCTCAAAAATAAGTTCTAGCTCTGACTTTTTAGAGGCAATTCCTACCTTTACGTCCTTCCTAAATCTATCATGCAATTGAAAGAAGCAAAACCAATCTTTTATCCCCAATTCTTCTCTACCTTTAAGTGTCCATTGCCCTTTCTCTTTAACTAAATATTCTTCATAAGTTCTAGATTCAGAATGTGTGGCCAGTCTCTGCACAGCTTCCAGTGGACGCAGCCATAAGGGGATTTTGGGCTCTATGAGTTGGGTGCCATCTCTACGCAGATGACGCGCAACTCTACTACTCTTTTCCACCTAACTCCACGGAGGCCTCTCGGGTCCTGGACGAGTGCCTGGCCGCTGTGTCTATCTGGATGAGGAGGAACAAGCTGAAGATCAATCCCGACAAGACAGAGGTCCTCCTGGTCGATTGCAAACCAGACCGGGGTATAGGGTGGCAACCTGTGTTGGACGGGGTTACACTCCCCCTGAAGCCACAGGTCCGCAGTTTAGGAGTCCTCCTGGATCACGTTTGAGGCTCAGGCGTCGGCGGTGTCCGGGAGGGCTTTTGCACAATTGAAACTCGTGCACCAGTTGCGACCGTACCTCGCGAAGGCTGATCTGGCCGGGGTGGTCCATGCCTTGGTCACCTCTAGATTGGACTACTGCAATGCGCTCTACGTGGGGCTGCCCTTGAAAACGGCTCGGAAATTCCAACTGGTCCAACGGGCAGCAGCCAGGATGTTAACTGGGGCTCCTTACAGAGAGAGGTCAACCCACAAGAACCTAGTGATTCCAGCCATGAAAGCCTTCGACAATATATTGATGCATTGCTGGGGGAATCCTTTGTTGGGAGGTGATTAGCTGGCCCTGATCGTTTCTTGTCTGCCATTAAATGCTAATCAAGGTGGCCAACTGCAACATTCACACCTACCTCAAACAGGCAAGAGGTTGGCTGCCATAGATGCCGACAAAAAGAAAGTTTTATTTTATTTATTTATTTGGTTTACTTCTACCCTGCCCTTCTCACCCCGAAGGGGACTCAGGGCGGCTTACAAAAGCAAGGCACAATTCGATGCCCGCATCACATAACAGCAATAAAACAAAATAACATCAATTAACAATTAACAACAATTCTTACATTACAACCATAAAACCAATGCAAACCAATTGCTCCTCATTGACGGTCAGCGTTCGCAATCTCATAGTTCAAATTCCAATTCCACAATTGTCAGTCCTGTCAGTCCTATTCGTCTGGTTGTCCTTATCTAGTTGTCAGATTGCCCAAAGGCCTGGTCCCACAACCACATCTTTAACTTCCTCCTGAAGGACAGGAGGGATGTTGATGCCCTAATTTCCCCCGGGAGTGAGTTCCACAGGTGAGGGGCCACCACTGAGAAGGCCCTGCTCCTCGTCCCCATCAACCTCACTTGAGAGCAGCCCCCCCCCCCCAGATGACCTCAAATTCTGGGGTGGGACATAGAGGGAGATACGTTCGGACAGATACACTGGACCGGAACCGTACAGGGTTTTGTAGGTCAAAACCAGCACCTTGAATTGTGCTCGGAACTGAACCGGCAGCCAGTGGAGCTGACACAGCAGGGGGCGGGTGTGCTCCCTGGGGCCCCTTACAGAGAGAGGTCAACCCTCCTGTTCAAGGAGCTCCACTGGCTGCCATTTATTTTCCGAGCCCAATTTAAGGTGCAGGTGCTTACCTACAAAGCCCTGAACGGTTTGGGACCAGCCTACCTGCGTGACCGCATCTCCGTCTACGAACCCACGCGTTCACTTCGGTCATCTGGAGAGGCCCTCCTCGTGATCCCGTCTGCGTCGCAAGCGCGCTTGGTGGGGACTCGAGACAGGGCCTTTTCTGTGGTGGCCCCCCCGACTCTGGAACGCCCTCCCAAAAGATCTTAGACAGGCCCCTACATTGGCAGTCTTCAGAAAGAACTTGAAGAGTTAACTCAACCTTTGGATCTCCAGATGTTTGGCACTTCTACTCCCAAAAGCCCTCGCCAGCTTGACCGATGGCCAGGAATTCTGGGAGCTGTAGTCCAAAGTATCTGGAGGGCCAACAGCTGTGAAGGCCTGAACGATATTGCTGCGTTCCTTTCTAGCACTCATTCCCATGGCTCAGGCCTCAGCACTCTTGGGAGTTGTAGTCCAGCAAAAGAATTCTCTGATGGAGAACTAAGGTCCAGCCCTGGAGGTACACACACCAGAAGTGTACAATGACAATTCAGTGATATTGAAGGAGATGGAATGGTGTGCATAGGATCCTAGAGTTGGAAGGGACCCCAAGGGCCATCCAGTCCAACCCCCGTTTGCTAGGCAGGAAGACACCATCAAAGCACCCCAACAAATGGCCATCCAGCCTCATACAATTGGAAGGGACCACAAGGGCCATCCACTCCAACTCTCTTCTCCCAGACAGGAAGACACCATCAAAGCACTCCCAACAGATGGCCATCCAGCCTCATACAATTGGACCTCAAGGGCCATCCACTCCAACTTTTTTCTCCCAGACAGGATGATACCATCAAAGCACTCCAAACAGATGGCCATCCAGCCTCATACAATTGGATCTCAAGGGCCATCCACTCCAACTCTTTTCTCCCAGGCAGGAAGACACCATCAAAGCACTCCCAACAGATGGCCATCCAGCCTCATACAATTGGATCTCAAGAGCCATCCACTCCAACTCTTTTCTCCCAGGCAGGAAGACACCATCAAAGCACTCCCAACAGATGGCCATCCAGCCTCATACAATTGGACCTCAAGGGCCATCTACTCCAACTCTTTTCTCCCAGACAGGAGGACACCATCAAAGCACTCCTGACAGATGGCCATCCAGCCTCATACAACTGGAAGGGACTTCAAGGGCCATTCACTCCAACTCCCTTCTCCCAGACAGGAAGACACCATCAAAGTACTCCCGACAGATGGCCATCCAGCATACAATTGGGACCACAAGAGTCATTCACTCCAACTCCCCTCTCCCAGGCAGGAAGACACAATCCAAGCACTCCCAACAGATGGCCATCCAACATCTGCTGGAGTCCACCAGATTCCCAGGAGTGTGTTCCACTGCTGGACAGCTCTTACTCTCAGGAAGTTCTTCCTATTGTTTTGGCGGAATCTCAACCTTCTCTTCTCCAAGCTAAACATACCACTTCTCATAGGATTTGGCTTCCAGACTCTGGGTTTTGCTAGCATTTGGAAGGAAGCGTGGCTCCGAGTGGCAGCCTTTGGAGCGCTTTTGTTGAAAGCACAACTTGTAACAAGAGTCCAGAGATGGACAGAATGACGAATTCCCTTGCAGCTGTTGACCATTAAAACCATTTGCCACGTGTGCAGAAGGCGGGGGGGGGGGGGGGGGAGAGGAGGAAAACCCAAGGACGACCACTTTTCTTTCTTTACTTTTTTTTACATGCGTGTAGTTATTCTTGCCCTACTTCTCAGTGCGGTTAGGAATTCCTGCGGAATGGGAGGCCATGTTGTAACCTAAAACTTCAGAAGTGCCGTCCAGGCATAAAAGAAAAAAAAAAAAAGGGGGGGGGGGTGCAAATGTAGCCAATATGCATAGAAGTGAGTGCAGCAAAGCAAGGAGGCAAAGCTTACTACTATTTGCATTTGCTGTGAGAAAGAAGTGGGCAGAAAGACCAAATATTGATGCCCTTCCTAACATGCTTTCCGTAGATGGCATAGTTTCCCAAGTGCTGCAGTTGTGGCAGGGACTATCTATCATAGAAGCTGCTGTGAGTTTTCCGGGCTGTCTGGCCATGTTCCAGAAGCATTCTCTCCTGACGTTTCTCCCACATCTATGGCAGGCATGCTCAGAGCTTGTGAAGACATCAGAAGAGCTGCAAGACCAAGAACAAGCCACAAGAGTAAAGATCATCAAGTTTGCAGACGACACCAAATTGGGAGGGATAGCCAATAGTCCAGAGGACAGGAGCAGAATTCAAAACGATCTTGACAGATTAGAGAGATGATTGGCCAAAACTAACAAAATGAAGTTCAACAGTGACAAATGTAAGATACTCCGCTTTGGCAGAAAAAATGAAATGCAAAGATACAGAATGGGGGACAATGCCTGGCTCGAGAGTAGTACGTGTGAAAAAGATGTTGGAGTCCTCGTGGACAACAAGTTAAACATGAGCCAACAATGTGATGTGGCGGCAAAAAAAGCCAATGGGATTTTGGCCTGCATCAATAGGAGCCTAGTGTCTAGATCTAAGGAAGTAATGCTACCCCTCTATTCTGCTTTGGTTAGACCACATCTGGAATATTGTGTCCAATTCTGGGCACCACAATTCAAGAGAGATATTGACAAGCTGGAATGTGTCCAGAGGAGAGCGACTAAAATGATCAAGGGTCTGGAGAACAAGCCCTATGAGGAGCGGCTTAGGGAACTGGGCATGTTTAGCCTGAAGAAGAGAAGGCTGAGAGGGGATATGATAGACATGTATAAATATGTGAGAGGAAGCCACAGGGAGGAGGGAGCAAGCTTGTTTTCTGCTTTCTTGGAGACTAGGACGCGGAACAATGGCATCAAACTACAAGAGAGGAGATTCCATCTGAACATTAGGAAGAACTTCCTGACTGTGAGAGCCGTTCAGCAGTGGAACTCTCTGCCCCGGAGTGTGGTGGAGGCTCCTTCTTTGGAAGCTTTTAAGCAGAGGCTGGATGGCCATTTGTCAGGGTTGATTTGAATGCAATATTCCTGCTTCTTGGCAGGGGGTTGGACTGGATGGCCCATGAGGTCTCTTCCAACTCTTTGATTCTATGATTCTATGATTCTATGATGAAGATCCACCCAGAGGAAAAGTGTTCCTGCCATACATCAAGGGAACCACTGACCACATAGGGAAACTGATGAGGAAACACAACATACAAACAATCTACAAACCCACCAAGAAAATCCAACAAATGCTACGTTCAGCAAAGGACAAGAGGGATCCTCTCACCTCTGCAGGAGTCTACCGTATACCATGCAGCTGTGGACAAGTCTACATAGGGACCACCATACGCAGCGCCCAGACACGCATCAAGGAACATGAAAGGCACTGCAGACTCCTTCAACCAGAGAAGTCAGCCATAGCAGAGCACCTGATGAACCAGCCTGGACACAGCAGATTATTTGAGAACACAGAAATGCTGGACCACACCAACAACCACCATGTCAAACTACACAGAGAAGGCATTGAAATCCACAAGCATGTGTACAATTTCAACAGAAAGAAAGAGACCATGAAAATGAACAAAATCTGGCTACCAGTATTAAAAAACTCTAAAATTACAACAGCAAAACAACAGAGAGGAAACAACCAGGCACATCTTAACACCTCTCAACAAAAGATTTTCCCAGGCTCAGGCAGGCCTTCAAATGCTAATGAAGGTGATCAGTTGAAACATTCACACCTAGCTCCAGCAGAGAAGAGCTCATTGCCCCACCCCAGCCATTCCACAGATATATAAACCCATTGTCCTAATTCCAACAGACCTCACTACCTCTGAGGATGCTTGCCATAGATGCAGGCGAAACGTCAGGAGAAATGCCTCTAGAACATGGCCATATAGCCCGAAAAAACCCACAAGAACCTAGTGATTCCAGCCATGAAAGCCTTCGACAATACTTGTGAAGTCTGTTGGAAACTCGGCAAGTGGGGTTTATATATCTGTGAAATAATGTCCTGGGTGGGAGAAAGTACTCTTGTCTGCTTGAGGCAAGTGTGAGTGCTGCAATTGGCCACTTTGATTAGCATGGAATGGCCTTGCTTCAAAGCCAAGCTACTTTCTACCTGGGGTAATCCTTTGTTAGGACGTGTTAACTGGCCCTGATTGTTTCCTGTTTGGAATGCCCCTTGGGGCGGGGCCAACGGAGGCAGCCTCGTGACCCCTCTGAAATGGCCAGGCGACCCCCCGGGGGTCGCGAGCCCCAGGTTGAGGACCGCTGCTCTAGAGAAAGAAGGAATTGTACCAAACTCCAAGACAGTCTATTATTATTATTATTATTATTATTATTATTATTATTATATTATTATATCACTAGAACAGGGAGTGGCATGAGCTTCCGCTGTCAGCCCTAGCTTCTGCCAACCTAGCAGTTCGAAAACATGCAAATGTGAGTAGATCAATAGGTACCGCTCCAGCAGGAAGGTAACGGCGCTCCATGCAGTCATGCCAGCCACATGACCTTGGAGGTGTCTACGGACAACGCTGGCTCTTCGGCTTAGAAATGGAGATGAGCACCACACCCCAGAGTCAGACATGACTGGACTTAATGTCAGGGGACTACCTCTACCTTTACCTATCACTAGAGTTGGGAAAGACCCCATGGGCCATCCAGCCCAACTCCATTCTGCCATGCAAGGAAACACCATCAAAGCCCTCCTGACAGATGGCCATCCAGTCTGTGCTTAGAAACCTCTAGAGAAAGAAGGAATTCCATCAAACTCTAAGGAAGTCTATTATTATTATTATTATTATTATTATTATTATTATTATTAAGCAGACACTCTGCTGGCTGTTGTATTGGATCACACATCATACAGTTCCCAAGTGTCTAGGACTGTGTGATGTATCGGCGAATAATGCGCGGAGATCCCAGTAAGGTGGCCTTTTTGAGCTGGCAGATGGTAATTTTGTCAGCGCCGATTGAGTTTAAGTGCAGGCCAAGGTCTTTGGACACTGCACCCAGTGTGCCGATCACCACTGGGACCACCTTGACTGGCTTGTGCCAGAGTCTTTGCAGTTCGATCTTTAAATCCTGTTATTTTTGTTGTTGTTGTTGTTAGTATTATTATTATTTCACTAGAGTTGGGAAAGACCCCAAGGACTATCCAGGCCAACCCCGTTCTGCCATGCAAGGAAACACCATCAAAGCCCTCCTGACAGATGGCCATCCAGTCTCTGCTTAGAAACCTCTAGTCTAGAGAAAGAAGGAATTCCACCAAACTCCAAGGCAGATTGTTGTTGTTGTTGTTGTTGTTGTTGTTGTTATTATTATTATTATTATTATATCACTAGAGTTGGGAAAGACCCCAGGGACCATCCAGCCCAACCCCATTCTGCCATGCAATAAAACACCATGAAAGCACTCCTGACAGATGGCCATCCAGTCTCTGCTTAGAAACCTCTAGTCTAGAGAAAGAAGCAATTCCACCAAACTCCAAGGCAGTCTATTATTATTATTATTATTATTATTATTAGAAACACAACAAGATGAGTCCACAGCAGACACTCTGCTGGCTGTTGTATTGGATCACACATCATACAGTTCCCAAGTGTCTAGGACTGTGTGATTTATCGGTGAATAATGCGCGCAGATCCCAGTAAGGTGGCCTTTTGGCAGATGGTAATTTTGTCAGCGCTGATTGTGTTTAAGTGCAGGCCAAGGTCTTTAGGCACTGCACCCAGTGTGTCGATCACCACTGGGACCAGAGTCTTTGCAGTTCGATCTTCAAATCCTATTATTATTATTATTATTATTATTATTATTATTATTAAGTTCTTGTGGGTTTTTTTGGGCTATATGGCCATGTTCTAGAGGCATTTCTCCTGATGTTTTGCCTGCATCTATGGCAAGCATCCTCAGAGGTGAAGCATCCTCACCTCTGAGGATGCTTGCCATAGATGCAGGCGAAACGTCAGGAGAAATGCCTCTAGAACATGGCCATATAGCCCGAAAAACCCACAAGAACATAGTGATTCCAGCCATGAAAGCCTTCAACAATACATTATTATTATTATTATTATTATTATTATTATTATATTATTATTTCACTAGTTGGAAGAGACCCCAAGGGCCATCCAGTCCAGCCCCATTCAGCCATGCAAGGAAACACCATCAAAGCCCTCCTGACAGATGGCCATCCAGTCTCTGCTTAGAAACCTCTAGAGAAAGAAGGAATTCCAACAAACTCTAAGGCAGTCTATTATTATTATTATTATTATTATTATTATTATTATTTCACTAGAGTTGTGAGAGTCCACAAGGGCCATCCAGTCCAACACCATTCTGCCATGCAAGGAAACATCATCAAAGCCCTTCCGACAGATGGCCATCCAGTCTCTGCTTAGAAACATCTAGTCTAGAGAAAGAAGGAATTCCATCAAACTCCAAGGCAATCTATTATTATTATTATTATTATTATTATTATTATTATTTTACTAGAGTTGGGAGAGTCCACAAGGGCCATCCAGTCCAGCCCCATTCTGCCACACAAGGAAGTATCACCAAAACCCTCCAGACCAGTGTTTCTCAACCTGGGGGTCGGGACTCCTGGGGGGGGGGTCACCAGGGGGTTTCAGAGGGGTCACCAAAGACTATCCAAAAACACATTTCTGATGGTCTTAGGAATCCCTTTGGCATAGTCATTTGGATTCACAGTGCTCTGTGGATGTAGGTGAACTACATCTCCCCTAAATCACTGTCAATTCATCCCAAAGCTCTCCACAATTTTCTGTTGGTCATGGGGGTCTCTGTGTGGGAAGTTTGGCCCAATTCTATCATTGGTGGGGTTCAGAATGCTCTTTGATTGTAGATGAATTATAAATCCCAGCAACTACAACACCCAAATGTCAAGGTCTATTTTGCCCAAGCTCCACCAGTGTTCACATTTGGGCATATTGAGTATTCATGCCGAGTTTGTTCCAGATCTATCATTGTTTGAGTCCACTGTCCCCTCTGGATGGAAGTGAACTACAACTCCAAAACTCAAGGCCAATGCCCACCCAACTCTTCCAGTATTTTCTGTTGGTTATGGGAGTTCTGTGTGGCAAGTTTGCTTCAATTCCATCGTTGGTGGAGTTCAGAATGCTCTTTCGATTGTAGGCAAACTATAAATCCCAGTAACTACAACTCCCAAATAACAAAATCATTATCGTCCCCCGTCCCCCCCCCCCCCCGTCCCCCCCAATTCCACCAGTATTCAAATTTGGGCGTATCGGGTTTTTGTGCCAAATTTGGTCCAGTGAATAAGAATACATCCTGAATATTAGATATTTACTTTAAGATTCGTAACAGTAGCAAAATTCCAGTTATGAAGTAACTGCCGCTGGGTGAGATCATCTGGAGTTTCGGGGTGCGGTGTCATCTGTACGCAGATGATGTCCAACTCTGTCACTCCCTCCCACCTGCTACTAAGGAGGCTGTCGAAGTCCTGAACCGGTGCCTGGCCGCTGTAATGGTCTGGATGAGGGCGAACAAACTGAAATTGAATCCAGACAAGACAGAGGTACTCCTGGTCAGTCGCAAGGCCGAACAGGGTATAGGGTTACAGCCTGTGCTGGATGGGGTCGCACTCCCCTTGAAGGCGCAGGTTCGCAGCTTGGGTGTGATCCTGGATTCATTGTTGAGCCTGGATCCCCAGGTTTCAGCGGTGACCAGGGGAGCATTTGCACAGCTTCGGCTTGTGCGCCAGCTGCGCCCGTACCTTGGGAAGTCTGACTTGGCCACGGTGGTACACGCTCTGGTCACATCCCGTATAGACTACTGCAACGCTCTCTACGTGGGGCTGCCCTTAAAGACGGCCCGGAAGCTTCAGCTCGTCCAGCGCGCGGCAGCCATGTTGTTAACAGGAGCAGGACGCAGGGAGCACACAACGCCCTTGTTGTTCCAGCTCCACTGGCTGCCGATTTGCTACCGGGCCCAATTTAAGGTGCTGGTGTTATCCTACAAAGCCCTAAACGGTTCCGGCCCAAAATACCTTACGGACCGCATCTCGGCCTACGAGCCCACGAGGACCTTGAGATCATCTGGGGAGGCCCTTCTCTCGATCCCGCCTGCCTCACAGGCACGTCTGGCGGGGACGAGAGAGAGGGCCTTCTCGGTGGTGGCCCCCCGGCTGTGGAACTCCCTCCCTGCTGACATCAGACAGGCGCCCTCCCTTATGGCCTTTCGTAAGGGCCTGAAGACGTGGCTCTTCGAGCAGGCTTTCAACTGAGTGCTATGTTACTGGAAATGACAACCGGAATGAATTTACGACTACGAGATTGATTATGATTCCATAATATGACGCAGCGGATTTTTAGTGTAATTTAAATGTTGTGTATTAGTGATGTTAGTTTGTTGTCCTGATTGCTTTGTAAAGTGTCTTTTTTGTATTGTACACCGCCACGAGTCGCCCTAGGGCTGAGAGCGGCGGTTAATAAATGCAAGAAATAAATAAATAAATAAATAAATAAATAATAACAAAAATAATTTTATGTTTGGGGGGTCACCACAACATAAGAAACAGTATTAAGGGGTCGTGGTATGAGGATGGTTGAGAACCACTACTCCAGACAGATGGCCATCCAGTCTCTGCTTAGAAACTCCATCAGACTCAGAGTCAATTGGGTATGCCATTGTGTCAAGGCTGTTTTGACATTGGTTTCTAGCATTAGGACTGGATCAGACGGCCCGCCGGGGAAGTCCTATCTTGCCGGCTGATATCAGATGTTTTCTGTCTTCCCTTGATATCAAGCTGGGATGTGTCATTCTGGTACGGAGGATTTATGGGCCCTTCTCTTAGTGCCAGAGAAGGCTTGCGTGGCTTAGAGCGGTTGTGACGTCTTCCAAGCCCTGGCCAAGAACTGTACGCTTGGGATTCTCGGAAGGAGATTGCGAAGAAACGTTTCCCTTCTGGACGGGAGTCCTGGGAAAATCAGGGAGAGGACAAAGTCTGCTCGAGGAACTCACTTTCCCATAGGAGTCCCGTATTAAAGCACAATCTCTCCTTACATTCGTTCAGTTTGAAACACCATATAGTAAGTTGCACAGGAAAGGAAAATCCTGGCATTGCAGCCTTTCTGATGATGGCCAAAATTACTTTGGTTCTGAAGTTTTCAACTCATCTTTTGCTTTCTGGATCCAAAGCTCTTACTTATGGCTAACATATAGAATCATAGATGCTTGGATACAACCCAAAAAATGACAGAATGATCTCAATTCGAGTGCAAGGAAAGCCTTTCAACATTACAGTGATCCAAATATACGCCCCAACCACAGCTGCTGAAGAAGCAGAAGTAGATCAGTTCTATGAGGATCTGCAGGACCTACTGGATAATACACCAAAAAGAGACATTATTTTCATTACAGGAGACTGGAATGCCAAGGTGGGAAGTCAAATGACAACTGGGATCACAGGCAAGCATGGTCTGGGAGAACAAAATGAAGCGGGACGCAGGCTGGTAGAATTTTGCCAGGAAAACTCGCTGTGTATAACAAACACTCTCTTCCAACAACCTAAAAGACGGCTTTATACATGGACTTCACCAGATGGTCAGCACCGAAATCAGATTGACTACATCCTTTGCAGCCAAAGGTGGCGGACATCCATCCAGTCGGTGAAAACAAGACCTGGGGCTGACTGTAGCTCAGATCACGAACTTCTTATTGCCCAATTTAGAATAAAACTAAAGAGATCAGGGAAAATACACAGACCAGTTAGATATGATCTCACTAACATTCCTAGCGAATATACAGTGGAAGTGAAGAACAGATTTGAAGGACTAGATTTAGTAAACAGAGCCCCAGAAGAACTATGGACAGAAGTCCGAGACATTGTTCAGGAGGCGGCAACAAAGTACGTTCCAAAGAAAAAGAAAACCAAGAAGGCAAAATGGTTGTCTGCTGAGACACTGGAAGTAGCCCAAGAAAGGAGGAAAGCAAAAGGAAACAGGGATAAGGGGAGATATGCCCAGTTAAATGCGCAATTCCAGAGGTTAGCCAGAAGAGATAAGGAACTATTTTTAAATAAGCAATGCATGGAAGTGGAAGAAGACAACAGAATAGGAAGGACAAGAGACCTCTTCCAGAAAATTAGAAACATTGGAGGTAAATTTCAGGCAAAAATTGGTATGATAAGAAACAAAGATGGCAGGGACCTAACAGAAGCTGAAGAGATCAAGAGAAGGTGGCGAGACTATACAGAAGATCTGTATAGGAAGGATAATAATATTGAGGATAGTTTTGACGGTGTGGTGAATGAATTAGAACCAGACATCCTGAGGAGTGAGGTTGAATGGGCCTTAAGAAGCATTGCTAACAACAAGGCAGCAGGAGACGACGGGATCCCAGCTGAACTGCTTAAAATCTTAAAAGATGATGCTGTCAAGGTGATGCATGCCATTTGCCAGCAAATATGGAAAACACAAGAATGGCCATCAGACTGGAAAAAATCAACTTATATCCCCATACCAAAAAAGGGAAATGCAAAAGACTGCTCCAACTTCCGTACAGTGGCCCTTATTTCTCATGCCAGTAAGGTAATGCTCAAGATCCTGCAAGGAAGAAGACTCCAGCAATACATGGAGCGAGAGTTGCCAGATGTTCAGGCTGGGTTTAGAAAAGGTAGAGGAACGAGAGACCAAATTGCCAATATCCGCTGGATAATGGAGAAAAGCAGGGAGTTTCAGAAAAACATCTACTTCTGCTTCATTGACTATTCTAAAGCCTTTGACTGTGTGGATCATAATAAATTGTGGCAAGTTCTTAGTGGGATGGGCATCCCAAGCCCCCTTCCCTCTCTCCTGAGGAATCTGTACAAGGACCAAGTAGCAACAGTCAGAACTGACCACGGAACAACAGACTGGTTCAAGATTGGGAAAGGCGTACGGCAAGGCTGCATCCTCTCACCCAACCTTTTTAACTTGTATGCAGAACACATCATGCGATGTGCGGGGCTGGATGAATGCAAAGCTGGGGTGAAAATTGCTGGAAGAAACATTAACAACCTCAGATATGCAGATGACACCACTCTGATGGCCGAAAGCGAGGAGGAGCCGAGGAGCCTTCTAATCAAGGTGAAAGAAGAAAGCGCAAAAGCCGGGTTGCAGCTAAACGTCAAAAAAACCAAGATTATGGCAACAAGAATGATTGACAACTGGGAAATAGAGGGAGAAACCGTGGAGGCCGTGACAGACTTTGTATTTCTAGGTGCAAAGATTACTGCAGATGCAGACTGTGGCCAGGAAATCAGAAGACGCTTACTTCTTGGGAGGAGAGCAATGTCCAGTCTCGATAAAATAGTAAAGAGTAGAGACATCAGACTGGCAACAAAGATCCGCCTAGTCAAAGCCATGGTCTTCCCTGTAGTCACCTACGGATGTGAGAGCTGGACCTTAGGGAAGGCTGAGCGAAGGAAGATCGATGCTTTTGAGCTGTGGTGCTGGAGGAAAGTTCTGAGAGTGCCTTGGACTGCGAGAAGATCCAACCAGTCCATCCTCCAGGAAATAAAGCCCGACTGCTCACTGGAGGGAAAGATACTAGAGACAAAGTTGAAGTCCTTTGGCCACATCATGAGGAGACAGGAAAGCCTAGAGAAGACAATTATGCTGGGGAAAGTGGAAGGCAAAAGGAAGAGGGGCCGACCAAGGGCAAGATGGATGGATGGCATCCTTGAAGTGACTGGACTGACCTTGAGAGAGCTGGGGGTGGTAACGGCCGACAGGGAGCTCTGGCGTGGGCTGGTCCATGAGGTCACGAAGAGTCGGAGACGACTGAACGAATGAACAACAACATAGAATCATAGAATCATAGAATCAAAGAGTTGGAAGAGACCTCATGGGCCATCCAGTCCAACCCCCTGCCAAGAAGCAGGAATATTGCATTCAAAACACCCCTGACAAATGGCCATCCAGCCTCTCCTTAAAAGCTTCCAAAGAAGGAGCCTCCACCACACTCCGGGGCAGAGAGTTCCACTGCTGAACGGCTCTCACAGTCAGGAAGTTCTTCCTAATGTTCAGATGGAATCTCCTCTCTTGTAGTTTGAAGCCATTGTTCCTTTGCGTCCTAGTCTCCAGGGAAGCAGAAAACAAGCTTGCTCCCTCCTCCCTGTGGCTTCCTCTCACATATTTATACATGGCTATCATATCTCCTCTCAGCCTTCTCTTCTTCAGGCTAAACATGCCCAGTTCCCTAAGCTGCATTGACCTTGAGCTGGATGTAGTGTGCAGAGCTGCGACCTGGTCTACGTCATTGACTTTTGTGACCCATTACAAACTGGATGTGATGTCCAAGAAAGAGGCAGCCTTCGGCCGGGCGGTTCTCTTTTCAGCTGAGGCATGACGCCCACCACCAAGGTTAGCAGCTCGCTAGTCTACCAAATGTGTGATTCACAGGCTGACCATGCGGGGAAAATATAGGTTGCTTACCTGTAAACATAGTTTCCCGAGTGGTTGCCTGTGAATTCACACATCCCCACCCATCCTCCCCACTTTTATTGTCATGCCTCAGAACTTCTGAAATGTATATAAAAATATAAAACAAATTCTGGAAGCATTTGTTTAACTTTATTGTTTAACTTTATTGAAGACAAGAGAAGTTTCTGTTTGATTGTTTATTAATAAAGGACTTTGTTATACTTCACAAGCCATCTAAAGACCATTTGTGGTAGAAAATCCTTGAGAACTTCTCTTCGGGGGACCCTGGCTTCCCGCTGGACAAAGGTTGCACGTCCTATTTTAAAAGCAATTCATTACAGGCCCAGCGCGTGACAGAACACAAACAATGATGGATCTGGACCAAACTTGGCACGAATATTCCATATGCCCCAATATGAACACAGATGTAGTTTGGGGGAAATAGACCCTGACATTTGGGAGTTATAGTTACTGGGATTTATAGTTCACCTACATTACTTTATTTTCCAGATCACCAGACTGGGCCACAGCAACACTTGGAAAGGCACAGGGGGCGAGGCCAACCAAGGCAGCTTTGTGACCCCCTGAAAATGGCCCAATGACCCCCTGGGGGTCGCGACCCCCAGGTTGAGAACCGCTGGTTTAATACATTGCAACTGTATTCTCAATTTGCTTCGGACACAATGAATAAATAAATGCCTCATCAAACTACAAATCCCAGGACTCCATAAGCTGCAGCCAGGACACTTAAAGGAGTATTTAGATACTATAGTTGCACATTATAAAAGAAACCACTTTTCCCTTGTGCCTCTCAAGCCATGTGTTTTGAAACTGTGAGTGCCAATGTGGTGCCGCTTTTAGCCAGCTTCTTTTCCCAAAGTCATCGAGAAGCCACAAATGTTTGAACTGGATGGGAGCTGGCCTTCCTTTCCAATTGGAACGTCCCCCAAAGCCTTGTTCCTGTAGTTCGCTAGGATATGGATCTGCTGCCCAATGTTTTCATGTAGGAGTCTTTAAATCAAACCATTCTGCATTGCAACAAGAGCCCTGTTACTACTGCCTATTACTACAGCCCCATCTACACGGCCATATAATGCAATTTAACTGCACTGAGCTGCATTATATGGCATGGCAGACTCATATAAACCAGTTCAATGCACTTAAACTGCATTATATGGAAGTGTAGATGGGGCTTCAGTTTTTGCAGCCATATATACAGGGGCGGCTCATCCATTACGCGAAGTAAGCGGTCGCAGAACACTTTTTTTTGCCAGGGGCGCAGAGGTGCCTCTGTAAATGCCCCTCGACCGCCACTTGAGGAGCGCCTCCTCAGCTCACAACAGCCCTAGCAGTCCGGGGGGAGCCTCGGCTTTCTTGCCTCGCTGCCGGGCGATCCTCTTCCCAAAGGGGCCGGGCCCTTGAGCCTCGCCTAGCCCCTCTCGTTCCTGCTCCACCCGGCCACCGGGTGCACAAGCAGAGCCGGCGCTCAATCGTTCTCTGCGTTCAATCCCTTCCCCATGACCGGCTCCCTTTCCCGATCCCCCGGGGCCCCACCCAGCTCCTCTCCTTTCCTCTCCCCAATCCGTGGGTGGGCCAAGGGGCGGAGATGCCGCGCCTGGCCCGCTTAGGGTCCGGAGGCGTGTCTGAAGACCCCAGCATGCGCACCAAAAGTCGCCTCTTCTCCTGACTTTCTCTTCAGCCATTGGGACCAAGAGAGAGAGAGAGAGAGAGAGAGAGAGAGAGAGAGACCCTCTGGCTGGAGGTATCTCCCACCTCAACTCCCTCCTTTGTTTTTGCACCTACCTTCAGGAAAGGTGGGGATATCCACCTCTCTCTCTCTCTCTCTCTCTCTCTCTCTCTCTCTCTTGGTCCCAATGGCTGAGGAGAAAGTCAGGAGAAGAGGTGACTTTTGGTGCACACGCCGGGGTCTTCAGGCATGCCTCCGGACCCAAAGCGGGCCAGGCAAGGGAGCAAGTGCGGCAAGTGTAGTTACTGGGACGTATAGTTCACCTACAATCAAAGAGCATTCTGAACACGAATGATGGAATTGAACCAAATATGGCACACAGAACTCCCACGGCGAACAGAAAATATATATCAATGATTGGTTGGGGGGGGGGGGGGGCAAAATACTGTTTGCTTACCATTGAAAATTACCTAGGGCCGCCTCTGCATATATAGAAACTGGAAATACAAAGGCTTAGACAACCCTTGCTTTAGTATTCAATTCCAGTCCGGCTTCCGTAGGGGGCACGGGACGGAGACTGTGCTAGTTGCCATTACAGATCAGCTTCGCTGCCAGATGGATCAAGGCGGATCAGCGCTGCTTGTGTTATTGGACCTCACAGCAGCATTTGATATGGTCGATCACAATCTATTGACCCACCGTCTAGCCATGACTGGGGTGAGGGGGATACCCCTTAAATGGGTGTCCTCCTTCCTTCAGAATCGGGGGCAGCGTGTGGTGAGGGGAGGGATGGTTTCCGAGAGATCTCCGCTAACTTGCGGGCTCCCCAGGGAGCTATTCTCTCTCCTCTGTTATTTAACATCTGTATGTGACCGCTTGCCCGACTGGTGCGGAGCTTTGGGCTTGAGTGCCACCAGTACGCTGATGACACTCAGCTCATTCTGAGGATGGAGGGTCGGCCGGACTCTGTACCCGAAAATTTCCATCCGTGCCTTGAGGCCGTTACTGGATGGTTGCGTGCCAGCAGGTTGAGGGTGAACCCAGCGAAGACGGAGATCCTTTGTCTGGGCCATCCGGGTGGGAGGGAGATCCAGCTGCCCACCCTGGATGGCGAGACACTACGTCCGTCATCTTCTGTAAAAAGCCTTGGTGTCTTATTGGACCCTCTGCTCAGAATGGAGGCCCAGGTCTCTGCTGTGAGCAGATTTGCGTTTTTCCATCTACGTCAGGCTAGGCGACTGGCTTCCTTCCTATCTAGGAACGACCTGGCTACGGTGATCCAGGCAACGATCATCTCGAGGCTTGACTACTGTAACGCCCTCTACATTGGCCTTCCTTTGTCAGCGATCCAGAAACTGAAGCTGGTGCAAAATGCGGCGGCTCGTCTTCTTGCCGGGATGCCGGCGAGGTGTCGTATCACCCCAATTCTACAAGAGCTGCACTGGCTTCCAATCGAGTACTGGATCACTTTCAAGGTGCTGGTACTAACCTTTAAGGCCTTATATGGTCTGGGGCCGGTGTACCTGAGGGTCCGCTTATCCCCCTACCAACCCCAGAGATTACTTTGGTCCGAAGACCAAAATTTGCTTGAAGTCCCCAACATCTGGACTTATAATCTGTCCTGTACTAGGCAGAGAGCCTTCTCGATTGTGGCCCCTTATTTATGGAATGCCTTGCCAGTTGAAACCCGAACCATCCGAGAGCTACTTGCTTTTCGGAAAGCCTGTAAAACCTTTCTTTTCCGACAAGCTTTTGATGGGTGAATAACTCGGGACTATGTCGGTTCTCGTTTTTATTGTATTTTAAAGTTGGTTGTATTATTTTAATCTACTGCTGTAAACCGCTCCGAGCCAAATTGGGAGTAGCGGTATACAAGTCAAATAAATAAATAAATAAATATGTAACACAATGTTTGTTCCTGGGTTATAAAAGTCATCTCCTAATAGGTTCTATCATAAAAATATGGGAAAAGTTTATTAAATAGCAAAACCTTTGTTTCTGTAGGACATTCTGCAGCACATTTTGCTCTAGTTTTTCAATGACTATCTCATCGAGTCTCAACCAATTCAACAGCCACAAAAACAAAGTTTCTGGAATAGAACTGAAAGGGTCTTTGAGTGAAATTTGCAAATGCTAAGCAAGGGGCTTTGAATGAAATTAACAGCAAAAGAGAAATATACCCTTTCTCTGTAGAAAAGAAGCAACAGGGAAGAAAATGTTTTTAAGAAACAAGATGTGACATGTAGAGGTCATACAAAGTTCAAGCCTACATAGGAAGTAGTTGTGTTGCGGTTAAGTTCAAAGGTTGTGGTTAAGTGCAGAGTCCAGGTACAAGAAGGTACTTTCCATCAAAAGGTCAAGGGAGAGGGGCCAGAAAGAGAGTACTTTCCATGACCTCTGTTGAAAAGGAGCAACAGGGAAGAAAATGTTTTTAAGAAACAAGATGTGACATGTAGAGGTCATACAAAGTTCAAGCCTACATAGGAAGTAGTTGTGTTGCGGTTAAGTTCAAAGGTTGTGGTTAAGTGCAGAGTCTCCAGGTACAAGAAGGTACTTTCCATCAAAAGGTCAAGGGAGAGGGGCCGGAAAGAGAGTACTTTCCATGACCTATTACTAGAGTATAAAAGTCAGCAGAAACAGAGGAGGGGTGCGGCAGTCTCATGTTGATCAGCTTGATTAAATGGTGTCTTACATGAACCAATTGGACTCTGTGGATTTTTTTGAAAAGGGACCCCGCACCCTAAACCCGTGATCCTTTACAATATAATGCAGTCCCAAACTGCAATACATGGCAGTGTTGATCCAGACTGAGATGACTGCTCCCGAGATCTCTCAAGAAGCATAGAATCATAGAATCATAGAAACAAAGAGTTGGAAGAGACCTCATGGGCCATCCAGTCCAACCCCCTGCCAAGAAGCAGGAATATTGCATTCAAATCACCCCCGACAGATGGCCATCCAGCCTCTGTTTAAAAGCTTCCAAAGAAGGAGCCTCCACCACACTCCGGGGCTGAGAGTTCCACTGCTGAACGGCTCTCACAGTCAGGAAGTTCTTCCTCATCTTCAGATGGAATCTCCTCTCTTGTAGTTTGAAGCCATTGTTCCGCGTCCTAGTCTCCAGGGAAGCAGAAAACAAGCTTGCTCCCTCCTCCCTGTGGCTTCCTCTCACATATTTATACATGGCTATCATATCTCCTCTCAGCCTTCTCTTCTTCAGGCTAAACATGCCCAGCTCCTTAAGCCGCTCCTCATAAGGGCTTGTTCTCCAGACCCTTGATCATTTTAGTCGCCCTCCTCTGGACACATTCCAGCTTGTCAATATCTCTCTTCAATTGTGGGGCCCAGAATTGGACACAATATTCCAGATGTGGTCTAACCAAAGCGGAATAGAGGGGTAGCATTACTTCCTTAGATCTAGATCATAGAATCATAGAATCAAAGGTCAAAATCCCATTTGCTTTTTTTGCTGCCACATGACATTGTTGGCTCATGTTTAACTTGTTGTCCACGAGGACTCCAAGATCTTTTTCACACGTACTGCTCTCGAGCCAGGCATTGTCCCCCATTCTGTATCTTTGCCAATGGGATTTTGGCCTGCATCAATAGGAGCATAGCCAATGGGATTTTGGCCTGCATCAATAGGAGCATAGGACACTATGCTCCTATTGATGCAGGCCAAAATCCCATTGGCTTTTTTTGCCGCCACATCACATTGTTGGCTCATGTTTAACTTGTTGTCCATGAGGACTCCAAGATCTTTTTCACACGTACTGCTCTCGAGCCAAGCATTGTCCCCCATTCTGTATCTTTGCATTTCGTTTTTCCTGCCAAAGTGGAGTATCTTGCATTTGTCACTGTTGAACTTCATTTTGTTAGTTTTGGCCCATCTCTCTAATCTGTCAAGATCATTTTGAATCCTGCTCCTGTCCTCTGGAATCTTGGCTATCCCTCCCAAGTTGGTGTCGTCTGCAAAATTGATGATCCTGCCTTCTAACCCTTCATCTAAGTCAATAATCAATATCCTGACCAGGACCGGTCCCAGGACGGAACCCTGCTTGTGGCACTCCGCTCGTCACTTCTTTCCAAGATGAAGAGGAAGCATTGGTGAGAATCACCCTCTGGGTTCGTCCATTTAACCAATTACAGATCCACCTCACCGTAGTTTTGCCTAGCCCACATTGGACTAGTTTCCTTGCCAGAAGGTCATGGGGGACATTGTCGAAGGCCTTACTGAAATCCAGGTACGCTACATCCACGGCATTCCCCGCATCTACCCAGCGTGTAACTCTATTGAAAAAAGTGATCAGATGAGTCTGGCATGACTTGTTTTTGATAAATCCATGTTGACTATTAGCGATGACCGCATTTGTTTCTAAGTGTTTGCAGACCACTTCCTTAACAATCTTTCCCAGAATCATGCCTGGTATCGACATGAGGCTGACTGGACGGTAGTTGTTTGGTCATCCTTTTTTCCCTTCTTGAAGATTGGGACCACATTGGCCCTGGCCTTTGAAACATGGCCTTCGGAGTTTTAGCTCAATCTCAGACTCATAGTTCAAAACGGTTTCCCAATTGCTTGCAATTGTATTTGAGTCATAGCCTTGTAATGAGTCTTTGGGGATGGATGGAGCATTCCA
Organism: Anolis sagrei; assembly: GCF_037176765.1. Lineage (NCBI taxonomy): Eukaryota > Metazoa > Chordata > Lepidosauria > Squamata > Anolidae > Anolis > Anolis sagrei. The sequence continues at coordinate 14,058,667 of NC_090032.1, forward strand.
GGGCTACCTTGTGGCTGCCTCCAGCTGTCTCCATCCCTTGCCAATTCCAGCACCAATTCAACTGCATCAGCATCCCAGCCAGACTTGGGAGAAGCTGACAATGAAGATGAAACTTGGGAAGGAAAGCTGTGTCAGTAAATACTTGGCTGATTCATGGCCTTCCTTCCCTCTCCCCAACCTCTGCCCCACCTTGGCCTCATTGCAGAGGGAGGACCAGCTGCACAACAGGAGAGGGTCACCCAGACTGTGAGGTGCCAGGAGGAGAAACCTCAGAGAAAAGGGGGGAAAGTCAGAAAAAGTCCTGCATTTGGTGTTTATATTTTGCAGAGGTGAGAAAGAGTGCCACCAACCGGTCAGTGTGAGTCCTGCAGCAGAACATTCTAACTACAGCCAGTCCCCAAGTTAAGAACAATACATAGGTTCTGTAGGGTTGCTCATTAGTTGAATGTGTATGTAAGTCAAAACAGGTACTTTTTAAAGTGCAACTCTATCTATCTGTCTGTCTGTCTATCTAGATACACATGCGCACGCACACACATACAGGGGTGAGAAACCTGCTCCTATTTTTTTATCTCATTAGAGTATTTTAATCATTTCATCCTGTACATATGGCCTGCCCACGGTTATTGTGATTGTGTTTATTGGAATGTTATTTTGTTACTGTGCTGGTACGTCTGTACCAGGAGCTCCAACTGTATTTTCTTTCTATTAAGTGTTTGCATGCATTTCAAAGTTTCAGGGATTCTGCAAAAAGGGGGCTTCCTTTGGTTTGCAGTCGTAGGCAGGGGCGGCTCGTCCATTACGCGAAGTAAGAGGTCGCAGAACACTTTTTTTTGCCAGGGGTGCAGAGGCACCTCTCGACTGCCACTTGAGGAGCGCCCCCTCAGCTCACAACAGCCCTAGCAGTCCGGGGGGAGCCTTGGCTTTCTTGCCTCACTGCCGGGTGATCCTCTTCCCGAAGGGGCCGGGCCCTTGAGCCTCACCTAGCCCCTCTCATTCCTGCTCCACCCGGCCACAGGGTGAGCGAGCAGAGCCAGCGCTCAATCGTTCTCCGCGTTCAATCCCTTCCCCATGACCGGCTCCCTTTCCCAATCCCCCAGCGCTCCACCCGCCTCCTCTCCTCTCCCCAATCCACAGGTGGGCCAAGGGGCGGAGCCGCCGTGCCTGGCCCGCTTCGGGTCCGGAGGCGTGTCTGAAGACCCCAGCGTGCGCACCAAAAGTCACCTCTTCTCCTGACTTTCTCTTCAGCCATTGGGACCGAGAGAGAGAGAGAGAGAGAGAGAGAGCCCCTCTGGCTGGAGGTATCTCCCACCTCCGCTCCCTCCTTTGTTTTTGCGCCTACCTTCAGGAAAGATGGGTATCTCCACCTCTGTCTCTCTCTTTCTCTCTTGGTCCCAATGGCTGAGGAGAAAGTCAGGAGAAGAGGTGACTTTTGGTGCACACGCCGGGGTCTTCAGGCACGCCTCCGGACCCAAAGCAGGCCAGGCAAGGGAGCAAATGCGGCAAGCGTAGTTACTGGGATGTATAGTTCACCTACAATCAAAGAGCATTCTGAACTCCACCAATGATGGAATTGAACCAAATATGGCACACAGAACTCCCACGACAAACAGAAAATATATATCAATGATTGGTTGGGGGGGGGGCACCAAAATACTGTTTGCTTACTGTTGAAAATTACCTAGGGCCGCCTCTTGTCAGGAGAGACATACATGCAGTGAATTTTAGTACATTTTTATAGAAAAACAGAGCTGTCAAAGTTCAAATTTCCCGCCCCCCACCCCTTAGCCGGCATCTGATTGGCTGTCGTCATCAGCTGGAGGGGAGGTGCGGCCGGCGAAGCCGCACCTCAGCCAATCAGAAAGCCAGCGCTGCTTCCAGCTTTCAGCCAATGAGGGTGGAGGAGGCGGTCCCTGGAAAGAACAATGAAGCAAATGTCCAGATGTTTGAATTAGGCTGATTTTTAAGCTGTCCAAACGGCCGGCAATAATCTATGAAAAGATTCCTCAAAAGCCGGACTAGTTTCTTGAAAGGATGTGTTCTGGTACGGCTGTACCAGGAGCTCCAATTTTGTTTGCTTTGTATTGCATGTTTGCTTGCAGTCCTAGGTTTTGGGGACTCTGCAGATGGGTGGCTTCCTTTGGCTGCAGTCTTAGGGCAAGTCACCTGTCCATCATCGTTAAGTTTTGGTCCCACCCCTTGCTCAGGGCAATTGGGAAGGGAGCCATTTTTAGTTAGTCTCAGCAAGGAAAGCTAATGTATAGGACATGTGCAAGCTTCCCCTGTACAAAAGCTTCAACCCTTAAGACTTTCTGGGGGGAAACAGTCTTAAGAGTCTCCAAAGGTTTCCAGGGAAACAGTCCTAAAGACCAAAGAACTCCAGCTGGAGAACATCTAAGCCTTTACTGGTAGGTCCACTCGGCATTTGAGAAGCAGTTCAACCCGTTAGCGGAGCCTACATCAGTAAGGGTTAGATTACAGTCAGCCTGGGAGAAGTTAAAAAGGAGACTTTCCTTTAAAGTAAAGAAGAAGTTATTGAAGACAGTTACCTGTCCTTCATGGGCAAGATTAGGAATTCACCAGTTGTCTAAAAGCTTGGAATCATTTGCTTAACTTTACTGAAGACAAGAGAAGTTTCAGTTTGATTGTTCATTAATAAAAGACTTTGTTGTACTTCACAAGCCATCTAAAGACTATTTGTGGTGGAAACCTCTGAGAACTTCTCTTTAGGCCCCCTGGCTTCCCGCTGGGCAAAGGTTGCACATCCTGTTCTAAAGACAATTATTTACAGGCCCAGCTCGCGACAGAACAGGATGAGATATGCAAATGTGGCTGGCATGATTGCCCAGCCCTGGTTTTTTCACAGATATGAGTCCATTGTGTAATCATATGGTTTCCTCGGTCCTTGGGGAAATGACAAAAGGGAAGGAAATGGGGACATCCTGGCTTCATAGAATCATAGAATCATAGAATCAAAGAGTTGGAAGAGACCTCATGGGCCATCCAGTCCAACCCCCTGCCAAGAAGCAGGAATATTGCATTCAAATCACCCCTGACAGATGGCCATCCAGCCTCTGCTTAAAAGCTTCCAAAGAAGGAGCCTCCACCACACTCCGGGGCAGAGAGTTCCACTGCTGAACGGCTCTCACAGTCAGGAAGTTCTTCCTAATGTTCAAATGAAATCTCCTCTCTTGTAATTTGAAGCCATTGTTCCGTGTCCTAGTCTCCAAGGAAGCAGAAAACAAGCTTGCTCCCCCCTCCCTGTGGCTTCCTCTCACATATTTATACATGGCTATCATATCTCCTCTCAGCCTTCTCTTCTTCAGGCTAAACATGCCCAGTTCCCTAAGCCGCTCCTCATAGGGCTTGTTCTCCAGCTTCTTTTGAAAGCAGGGTGTCCTTTGCTGAGAAATGACTGGTTCTTCCAGGTGGCCCCCCTCCAGCGGTCTTGCTCCGATACTGGGGTGGGCCAAGGGTATTATCATGCAATTAGTCCTTTGTTCTGATCTTGAGTCTATAGGGAAATGCCTTGGGGAAAAGGTTAGCCAAGGTTGTTGATATGCTGGAGATCACAAAAGGTGGCTTTCTATATATATAGACATACGCACAGGAGTCAGGGAGATATACAAGGAATAATAAGACATAGAGGGAATTTCATATATCCATCCCACCCACCAGAGTCCAAAAGGAAAAAGTCCATAAGCATAAAATCATAACATCCCTTGAGAAGGGAGTCCATAGGGCTTGGGGAAATTTCCATAAAGTTGGCAAAGTCCCTTGAAAGTTTGAGAAAGTTGTCCAAAGTTGTAAATCCAGGAAAGGCAAGTGAGGAAAGGTGTCCAGTGTCCATGGAGTCCTCATAATCGTCCACCAACGCTGAAGATCAAAATCTGGGGGAGAACTACAGATCCCTTCACACCAAGGACCAAGGCGGCCCACCGACATCTTAGGGATTCCATGGGTTGACCACGACAGTTCCTCGGGATCAGCAGGCTCCTTGGATATCCACAAAATGGTGGCAGCGAGGCAGTGTCTTTGGAAAAACATCTGGACGCCAAGATATGTTTTTGGGAACAAAAAGGGCTATTCCTGGGGCGGAAACTGAAGCAAAGCGAAACCGAGATAGCCATTAGTCTTAGAATTCTCTCAGGAGAAGATTGGCACTGTTTTTGGAGCGATCCGTTAACTTGCGGATACGGGGCCCCGAGCGGTTTCCATATCCGCGGTTTAAGGGAACGCAGTTTGGGCCTTCCAGGAGAATCGCATCCCAGGCGAGCTGGCAGCCATCTGCCGCCCGGAAAAGGAAAGATTTATTGAAAGGAAAGTCTGAGGACACAAAGTAACACTATGTAGAGGGAAAAGTTATAATTAATTGATACATTTTATTGGGGGGATTAGTTACAATGTTAGGAAGGGGGGAAAGCAAAGAAATTAGGAGACTTCTGAGTTGCAGCTGCTGCTGTAGCCACGTTCATGCAGTTGGCCCAAGCGGGGCATTATGGAATTGTGGAACTCCCTGCTGCAGGTCAGATCAGCTTGAAGGCAGGGAGCTCTGTGTTCGGTCTCATTGTTGTCCTGGGCTTGGCCCCATGTAACCCGCTCCGAGTCCCCATTGGGGAGATGATGGCAGGGTATAAATTTATTATTTAAAGACGGTATATAAATACTGTAAATAATAATAAATAAATAATAATACATACATGCATTCATGCTCTGGATAGCATAGGGAAGGGTTAACACTCCTATGTTGTTTGTTTTCCTATCTGTGCCCCTGTTCAGAAGATTTCATCTCCCTTTCTGTCGCTGTGATTATTGGATTTTGGAAAAATGTGGCTTGTTGTGGAAACAAGGGTTGGGGATAAAGCTTCAATGGAGACAACTTTTCCCCATGATAATAACTCTTCCAGGAGTAAATTTCCTTTCCGAGGGATTTCTTTCAATTTCTGTTGTTGCACCCCTGTTCTCAACCATGAGTCACAAACGACAGATGTTTGTAACTCGGGGACGGACAGTATGATCTAAATAATAATAATGATAATAATAATAATAATAATAATAATAATATATTGTTCATAATTATTATTATCAATAATATTATTATTAGCCATCCCAGAGGCGGCCCTAGGTAATTTTCAACGGTAAGCAAACAGTATTTTGGCGCTCCCCCCCCCCCCCAATCAATCACTGATATATATTTTCTGTTTGTCGTGGGAGTTCTGTGTGCCATATTTGGTTCAATTCCACCATTGGTGGAGTTCAGAATGCTCTTTGATTGTAGGTGAACTGTACATCCCAGTAACTACACTTTCCGCATATGCTCTCTTGCCTGGCCCGCTTTGGGTCCGGAGGCGTGCCTGAAGACCCCGGCGTGTGCACCAAAAGTCACTTCTTCTCCTGACTTTCTCCTCAGCCATTGGGACCGAGAGAGAGAGAGAGAGAGAGAGAGAGAGAGACAGAGAGACAGAGGTGGAGATGCCCATCTTTCCTGAAGGTAGGCACAAAAACAAAGGAGGGAGCGGAGGTGGGAAATATCTCCAGCCGGAGGGGCTCTCTCTCTCTCTCTCTCTCTCTTGGTCCCAATGGCTGAAGAGAAAGTCAGGAGAAGAGGCGACTTTTGGTGTGCACGCTGGGGTCTTCAGGCACGCCTCCGGACCTGAAGCGGGCCAGGCATGGCGACTCCTACCCTTGGCCCACCCGTGGATTGGGGAGAGGAGAGGAGGCGGGTGGAGCGCCGGGGGATCGGGAAGGGGAGCCGGTCATGGGGAAGGGATCGAATGCAGAGAATGATTGAGCGCCAGCTCTGCTTGTGCACCCGGTGACTGGGTGGAGCAGGAACGAGAGGGGCTAGGCGAGGCTCAAGGGCCTGGCCCCTTTGGGAAGAGGATCGCCCAGCAGCGAGGCAAGAAAGCCGAGGCTCCCCCCAGATTGCTAGGGCTGTTGTGAGCTGAGGGGGCGCTCCTCAAGTGGCGGTCGAGGGGCATTTACAGAGGCGCCTCTGTACCCCTGGCAAAAAAAAGTGTTCTGCGACTGCTTACTTCGCGTAATGGACGAGCCGCCCCTGAGCCATCCGCTGCCACACGTTGCTGTGGCCCGGGCTGTTGATCTGGAAAATAAAGTAATGACAAAGTGCTGGTTTCTAATATATGTAATTTTTTTATGCTTGTTGGTAAACAGTATTCCTTGCTGTTTCTTTGTCAGTGTTGATGTGGAGATTGTCTGGTTTGCCTACTCTGGAACATCGAACATATCATTGTCCTTCTTTAGGGGTCCCTTTCAAATCTATGATACTATATCTGTGTGTGAATCATATATAACTATCTATATGTATGGCTGGATGGCTCTTTGTCAGGAGGGCTTTGATTACATCTTCTTGCCCTGGTGAAAGGAATTGGACTGGATGGCCTTAAGTATTTTCTGTTGGTCATCAAGGTTCTGTGTGGGAAGTTTGCCCCAATTCTGTCATTGGTGGGGTTCAGAATGCTCTTTGATTGTAAGTGAACTATAAATCCCAGTAACTATAACTCCCAAATGTCAAGGTCTATTTCCTCCAAACTCCATCTGTGTTCATATTTGGGCATATGGAATATTCGTGCCAAGTTTGGTCCAGATCCATCATTGTTTGAATCCATAGTGATCTATGGATGTAGGTGAACTACAACTCCAAAACCAAAGGTCAATGCCCACCAAACCCTTCCAGTATTTTCTGTTGGTCATGGGAGAACTGTGTGCCAAGTTTGGTTCAATTCCATCATTGCTGGAGTTCAGAATGCTCTTTGATTGTAGGTTAACTATAAATCCCAGTAACTACAACTCCCAAATCTCAAGGTCTATTTCCTCCAAACTCCATCTGTGTTCATATTCGGGCATATGGAATATTCATGCCAAGTTTGGTCCAGATCCATCATTGTTTGAGTCCACAGTGCTCTCTGGATGTAGGTGAACTGCAACTCCCAAATTCAAGGTCAACGCCCACCAAAACCTTCTAGTGCTTTCTGTTGGTCATGGAAGTCCTGTATGCCATGTTTGGTTCAATTCCATTGTTGGTAGAGTTCAGAATGCTCTTTGATTGTAGGTGAACTATAAATCCCAGTAACTACAACACCCAAATGTCAAGGTCTATTTCCTCCAAACTCCATCTGTGTTCATATTTGGGCATATGGAATATTCGTGCCAAGTTTGGTCCAGCTCCATCATTGTTTGAGTCCACAGTGCTCTCTGGATGTAGGTGAACTGCAACTCCCAAACTCAAGGTCAATGCTGGACCAAAGGCTGTGGAACCAGGCCTTTGGGCAACCAGGCAATTAGACAATGACAACCAAATAAGACAATCAGATGTGTAAGATCAGCAGGATTGTCGAAATGGAACCAAAAACAGATCTTTGAGTTAATGTACACTGATGGGTAGGAGGAAGATCCAGGTTTGTATTGTTTTACTGATTTTATCATTTTACTGATTTTATTGGATAATGTTGAATTGTGGGAATTTGTACTGTTATATTTTTGTGATGATTGTTTGTGTAGCAGGCGTCTAAGTGCGCCTTGCAGCTGTAAGCCGCCCTGGGTCCCCTTCGGGGTGAGAAGGGCGGGGTACAAGAACCCCAAATAAATAAATAAATAAATGCCCACCAAACCCTTCTAGTGTTTTCTGTTGGTCATGGGAGAACTGTGTGCCAAGTTTGGTTCAATTCCATTGTTGGTGGGGTTCAGAATGCTCTTTGATTGTAGGTGAACTATAAATCCCAGTAACTACAACTCCCAAATGTCAAGATTCTATTTCCCCCAAACTCCATCTGTGTTCGTATTTGGGCATATGGAATATTCGTGCCAAGTTTGGTCCAGATCCATCATTGTTTGAATCCACAGTGATCTATGGATGTAGGTGAACTACAACTCCAAAACTCAAGGTCAATGCCCACCAAACCCTTCTAGTGCTTTCTGTTGGTCATGGAAGTCCTGTATGCCATGTTTGGTTCAATTCCATTGTTGGTAGAGTTCAGAATGCTCTTTTATTGTAGGTGAACTATAAATCCCAGTAACGACAAATCCCAAATGTCAAGGTCTATTTCCTCCAAACTCCATCTGTGTTCATATTTGGGCATATGGAATATTCGTGCCAGGTTTGGTCCAGATCCTTCATTGTTTGAATCCACAGTGATCTATGGATGTATGTGAACTACAACTCCCAAACTCAAGGTCAATGCCCACCAAACCCTTCTAGTGCTTTCTGTTGGTCATGGAAGTCCTGTATGCCATGTTTGGTTCAATTCCATTGTTGGTGGAGTTCAGAATGCTCTTTGATTGTAGGTGAACTATAAATCCCAGCAACTACAACTCCCAAAAGTCAAGATTCTATTTTCCTCAAACTCCACCAGTGTTCACATTTGGGCATATTGAGTATTCATATAGAGTTTGGTCCAGCTCCATCTTTGTTTGAGTCCACAGTGATCTATGGATGTAGGTGAACTACAACTCCAAAACCAAAGGTCAATGCCCACCAAACCCTTCCAGTATTTTCTGTTGGTCATGGGAGAACTGTGTGCCAAGTTTGGTTCGATTCCATCATTGGTGGGGTTCAGAATGCTCTTTGATTGTAGGTGAACTATAAATCCCAGCAACTACAACTCCCAAATGTCAAGATTCTATTTTCCTCAAACTCCACCAGTGTTCACATTTGGGCATATTGAGTATTCGTATAGAGTTTGGTCCAGCTCCATCATTGTTTGAATCCACAGTGATCTCGGGATGTAGGTGAACTACAACTCCAAAACCAAAGGTCAATGCCCACCATTCTGTTGGTCATGGGAGTACTGTGTGCCAAGTTTGGTTCAATTCCATTCATTGGTGGAGTTCAGAATGCTCTTTGATTGTAGGTGAACTATAAATCCCACCAACTACAATTCCCAAATGACAAAATCATTTTTTTTTGAGTGAAGGACATACCCTTCTAGTGCTTTCTGTTGGTCATGGAAGTCCTGTATGCCATTTTTGGTTCAATTCCATTGTTGGTGGAGTTCAGAATACTCTTTGATTGTAGGTGAACTATAAATCCCAGCAACTACAACTCCCAAATGACAAAATCAATTTTTTTTTAGTGAAGGACATACATTGGGTTGTTAGGTGTATTGTGTCCAAATTTGGTGTCAGTTTGTCCAGTGGTTTTTGAGTGTTGTTAATCCCACAAACGAACATTACATTTTTATTTATATAGATAGATTATTATTATTATTATTATTATTATTATTATTATTATTATTATTATGCAAGGCCTGTGCAAAGTTTGGCCCTCTGGGTGTTTTGGACTTCAGTTGTGGGAGTTGAAGTCCAAAACATCTGGAAGGCCCAAGTTGGCACAGGCCTGATGTAGATGCAAAATTACCCTAGGTAATGTTCAACGGTAAGCAAACAGTATTTTGGCGCCCCCCCCCCCCCAACCAATCACTGATATATATTTTCTGTTCGTCGTGGGAGTTCTGTGTGCCATATTTAGTTCAGTTCCATCATTGGTGGAGTTCAGAATGCTCTTTGATTGTAGGTGAACTATACATCCCAGTAACCACAACTCGTATATGTTAAGGTCTATTTTCCCCCAAGAGTGCCTCAAGAGCACCCCTGGGGAAAATCAACTCTACTGCGAAGGCTTACTTTGCGTAATGGGTTGACCGCCCCTGTGTAGATGCACCCTTAAGACTCCCAAGCTTAGATTTTGCAAAAGATGGTCTTCTCCGCGGCCCCCTCCCTCCCGCCTGATGATTTCCTTTTGTGTTTTTCCGCTCTCCTTCTGGCTCTCGCTTGCATTTTCTTTCCATTGTTGTGCTCCACTTTGGAGCTCAGATAGGTTTTCAGCACACACACACACACCCATGCACAATTTCCTTTTCTTTCCTCTCTTTTGCTGACACCGTTTGAGGCTCCCATCTGGAAGTAATCAGGGCTGTAAATTGATCTGCGCTCCTACTTTCTGCAAGAAAAGATGCTGTGGGCGGAGGAGCGGCAGGAGGGTTTGGGAAATGAGCCTGGCTTTTCTTGCTCTGAGGACCGACCTCGAACCCATTGCGTTACTGTCACAACCCACAGAAAAGGGACAGCAAAAATATTGTGTCCTGAAATCACAGAAGCTTAGGACCCCAAGGACCATCCAGTCCAACCTCAATTCTGCAAGGAAATAAGACACCATCAAAGCACTCTCGACAGATGGTCATGCAGCCTCTGAATCATAGAATCCTACTGTTGGGAGAGACCCATAGTCCAACCCTGTTCTGTTATGTGGGAAGGCACCATCAAAGCACTCCCGACAGATGGCCATGCAGCCTCTGAATAATAGAATCCTAGTGTTGGGAGAGACCCCAAGACCCATCTAGTCCAACCCTATGCACCATCAAAGCACTCTCGGCAGATGGCCATGCAGCCTCTGAATAATAGAATCCTACTGTTGGGAGAGACCCCAAGGCCCATCTAGTCCAACCCTATGCACCATCAAAGCACTCTCGGCTATGGCTATCCGGCCTCTGAATAAGAGAATCCTGGTGTTGGGAGAGACCCCAAGGCCCACCTACTCCAACCCTATTCTGTTATGTGGGAAGGCACCAACAAAGCACTCCTGACAGATGGCCACCCGGCCTCTGAATAATAGAATCCTACTGTTGAGGGAGACCCCAAGGCCCATCTAGTCCAATCCTATGCACCATCAAAGCACTCCTGACAGATGGCCATGCAGCCTCTGAATAATAGAATCCTAGTGTTGGGAGAGACCCCAAGACCCATCTAGTCCAACCCTATGCACCATCAAAGCACTCTCGGCAGATGGCCATGCAGCCTCTGAATAATAGAATCCTGGTGTTGGAAGAGACCCCAAGGCCCACCTACTCCAACACTATTCTGTTATGTGGGAAGGCACCAACAAAGCACTCCCAACAGATGGCCATCCGGCCTCTGAATAATAGAATCCTACTGTTGGGAGAGACCCCAAGACCCATCTAGTCCAATCCTATGCACCATCAAAGCACTCCTGACAGATGGCCATGCAGCCTCTGAATAATAGAATCCTAGTGTTGGGAGAGACCCCAAGACCCATCTAGTCCAACCCTATGCACCATCAAAGCACTCTCGGCAGATGGCCATGCAGCCTCTGAATAATAGAATCCTACTGTTGGGAGAGACCCCAAGGCCCATCTAGTCCAACCCTATGCACCATCAAAGCACTCTCGGCTATGGCTATCCGGCCTCTGAATAAGAGAATCCTGGTGTTGGGAGAGACCCCAAGGCCCACCTACTCCAACCCTATTCTGTTATGTGGGAAGGCACCAACAAAGCACTCCTGACAGATGGCCACCCGGCCTCTGAATAATAGAATCCTACTGTTGAGGGAGACCCCAAGGCCCATCTAGTCCAATCCTATGCACCATCAAAGCACTCTCGGCAGATGGCTATCCGGCCTCTGAATCATAGAATCCTACTGTTGAGAGAGACCCCAAGACCCATCTACTCCAACCCCATTTTGTTATGTGGGAAGGCAACATCAAAGCACTCCCGACAGATGGCCACCTTGCCTCTGAATAATAGAATCCTAGTGTTGGGAGAGACCCCAAGACCCACCTACTCCAACCCTATTCTGTTATGTGGGAAGGCACCATCAAAGCCCTCCCGACAGGTGGCCATCTGGCCTCTGAATAAAATCATAGAATCCTAGAGTTGGAAGAGACCTTGTGGGCCATCCAGTCCAACCCCATTCTGCCAAGAAGCAGGAAAATCACATTCAAAGCACACCCAACAGATGGCCATCCAGTCTCTGTTTAAAAGCTTCCAAAGAAAGAGCCTCCGCCACACTCCGGGGCAGAGAGTTCCACTGTTGAACGGCTCTCACAGTCAGGAAGTTCTTCCTCATGTTCAGATGGAATCTCCTCTCTTGTAGTTTGAAGCCATTGTTCCCTTGCGTCCTAGTCTCCAGGGAAGCAGAAAACAAGCTTGCTCCCTCCTCCCTGTGACTTCCTCACACATCTCACATCATTTTGATCTCCTTCCAGCTTCTCCATCTCCTTCTTGAATTGTGTTGCCCCAAGCTCGACACATTCTGACCAAAGCAGACTATGACTTCCTTCCATCTAGACCAGGCATGAGCAAACTTTGGCTCTCCAGGTGTTTTGGACTTCAACTCCCACAATTCCTAACAGCAGGTAGTTGAAGTTCAAAACACCTGGGAGTTGGGAGTTGAAGTTCAAAATACCTGGAAGACTGAAGCTTGCCAATACCTGATCTAGACACTAGACTCACATTGAACTTTTAAGCTGCCGCACCACACTGTTGACTCATGTTCAGCTTGTGGTCTGCTAAGACTCTCCAATCCTTTTCCCACGGCCTGTTTTCATGCCTGGACTTTTCTTCTCTTTGAACGCAGCCCACCCTGACTTCTGGGATCAAAAAAGGCTTAATTCTCAAGTGATTCATCCCCAGATGCATGACACATCTGGCCAGTGTCACCCACAGGAGAACATCAGGAGAGCTGACTAGTCTTTGGACGATCCCTTATGGACGGCATGCTCTCCAAACATTTCGGGAACACGAGGCAGATGAAAGGGATTGCTCAATCCTCTTAAGACCAATGAAGCCACAAGCAGGAGGACCCACAACTCAGGGAGACCTGGAATCTCATGGGACTCGAGACCAGAAGCAGAGCAGGAGGCCAGTTTCCATCTGTCTTACGTTTCCTTCAGACAAGGATGGTTCTAATATAAGCAGGCCCAGCAAGAGGTCCTAAAGTTAAACGGGACTTTGATGTTGGTCAAGATGTTGTTTTTTATTATAATAATAATAATAAATACCAAAATTGCAATGTGGGTTGCCTTCCTCCCTGAAAGTAATAACTTATTAAGAAAGTAATAACTTAGTAGTAATTACACTGTATATACTGTAGCGTGACTGGAGAGAAGAATGTAGATTTATTTGGTTACTTTTCCCTGCGTTTCTGCCACCACGTGAGGTAAGTTGTAATATTGTGAGAAATGGCACTTTGGACACAGAATAGACGGAGCTGAGGCAATCTTCAAATAAAAGTTAACAATTTTATTAAGTACACAGCGTGTGGTTGCAAGACGTAACTTTTCCTTGTTGCACTTGGAATAATACTTGTAACTTTAACAGTTCATTCTTTCAAGTAACACAGTATCTTTCTGACATAGAGAACTTGTTTCAGACAAAGTTTCAATACAGGTATGTTTCCCTTATTTGATCCTTCCTAGATCAAATACTATGTAAACTATTCTTTAGCCTCTCCTTAGACTAAAAGAATACCAGCTATGTTTCACCATTTGGCTGCACTAGTCTGAGAAACTTCCAATAGCCAAACCCAGCTTTTCAAAGCCTCAAAGCTTTGCTTCACAAGTCACTCCGCCACCTTTCCTTTCCTTCTCTCCCAACTCCTAACTCCTCACTCCTCTGAACCTAACTCCTGAACCTAAACCCGGACTGCTCACTCCTCTAAACCTAAACCCTAACTGATTTTTAACTGTCGTTTTTTCAAACTCTCCCCTCTAAGCTCCTCCCACTTCCCTCTCTCCTGGCAACGCACATGGAGGACTCCTCTGACTTAGGCCGCTCCAGCATTACTGCAGCCAATCTAAACACAAATACAGTTAAAATCATACAATTTATAATCAACTCCTGTACAGGAGTATTCCTCAGGAGGTAAAATGGCAGAAATGAGGCAAACATGTCTTTACTAATAATATAATATATTGTGTATACATATTGTTCTGTTGCACGCTGGGCCTGTAAAGAATTTCCTTTAGAACAGGATGTGCAACCTTTGCCCAGCGGGAAGCCAGGGGGCCCAAAGAGAAGTTCTCAGAGGGTTTCACCACAAATAGTCTTTAGATGGCTTGTGAAGTACAACAAAGTCCTTTATTAATGAACAATCAAACAGAAACTTCTCTTGTCTTCAGTAAAATTAAGCAAATGATTCCAAGCTTTTAGGCAACTGGTGAATTCCTAGTCTTGCCCATGAAGAACAGGCAACGGTCTTCAATAACTTCTTCTTTAAAGGAAAATCCCCTTTTTAACTTCTCCCAGGCTGACTGTAATCTAACCCTTACTGATGTGGGCTCCGCTACGGGGTTGAACTGCATCTCGAACGCCGAGTGGACCTACCAGTAAGGCAGTAGATGTTCTCCAGCTGGAATTCTTTGGTCTTTAGGGCTGTTTCCCTGGAAATTCTTAAAGGTTGAAGATTTTGTACAGTGGAAACTTGCACACATCCTATACATAAGCTAACTTTGCTGAGACTAACTAAAAATGGCTCCCTTCCCTTCCCAATTGCCCTGAGCAAGGGGCGGGACCAAAACTTAACGATGATGGACAGGTGACTTGCCCTATGACTGCAACCAAAAAAAGCCACCTATCTGCAGAGTCCCTGAAACGCAGGACTGCAACCAAACATTTACTACAAAGCAAATAAAGTAGGAGCTCCTGGTACAGCTGTACCAGAACACAGATAATATTTATAATAATAATAATAATAATAATAATAATAATACAATATTATAATTATATATTTATATTACATGTAATATTACTAATATTACAATATAATGGTATAGTGCAATATAGTAATATATAATACTGATGTTGTGCTATGCTAATAATATAATATATTGTATGTGTGTACACACACACACACACACACACATATATATATATCTTGTAAGCCACTCTGAGTCCCCTTTGAGGTGAGAAGAGCGGCATACAAATGTCGCAAATAAATAAATAAATAAATAAATAAATAAATAATATAAGGCAATCCATGTGAACAGGATCTAGGAGTCTTGGTCAAACTCATGCTGAGCATGAGTCAACAGTGTGATGCAGCAGCAAAAAAGGCCAGTGCGATTTTAGGCTGCATCAAGCGAAGTCTAGTGCAGGCATGGGCAAACTTGGGCCCTCCAGGTGTTTTGGACTTGTTTTTCCTTTTTCTACTGACATAAGAAAAGAAGCCCTTTTTATTGTTTTTAATGTCCCTGGCAAGCCTGAGCTCGTTTTGTGCTTTAGCCTTGCAGACCTTTTCCCTACAGGTGTTGGCTATTTGTTTGAATTCTTCTTTGGTGATTTCTCCCTTTTTCCACTTCTTGTGCATGTCTCTTTTGTGTTTTAGCACAGTTAGAAGTTCTTTGGACATCCATTCTGGCTTCTTTGCACTTGTCCTATTTTTTCTCTTTGTTGGCACGGTTTGCAATTGCGCCTTGAATATTTCACTCTTGAGAAATTCCCATCCATCTGTAACTCCCTTGTCTTTTAGTATCTGTGTCCACAGAATGCTGCTCAGTGTTTCCTTCATTTTTCTGAAATCAGCTCTCCTAAAGTCCAAAATGCGGGTTTGACTTGTCTTAGTTTCGGCCTTCCTTTGTACCTCAAATTGCAGGAGCACATGGTCACTTGCCCCTAAGGATCCGGCCACTTCAACCGCATCAATCAGGTCCTCTGCATTTGTTAAGATGAGATCAAGAGTAGCCAACCCCCTTGTTGCCTCTTCTACCTTCTGGACCATGAAATTGTTGCAAGGCAAGCAAGGAATTTGTTGGACCTTGTACTCTTGGCCGAGTTTGTTTTCCTGCAAATATCAGTATAGTTGAAATCGCCCATGATGACTACATCTCTTCTCTGTGCCTGTTTTGTCAACTGTTGGCAGAAGACTTCATCAAGTTCTTCCTCCTGGCTTGGAGGTCTGTAGTAGATGCCTACAATGACATCTTTTTGAGTCCCAGTTCCCTTGATTCTTATCCAGATGCTTTCAAGCTGGTTTCCCGGATTGCTTTCTTGAATCTCTTCTGCAGCATAAGAGTTTTTGACATATAAGGCTACTCCGCCTCCTCTCCCCTTTGTTCGGTTTCTGTGAAAGAGGTGTCCTTTGTTTCATCTGTTTTCTGTATTTTAATAATAATTAAATAACAAATATAATAATCATCATAAAATATTTTAATCTGTATTTTATATAAATATGTTTTCAATGTGTATCTTTTATAGAAAGACATTTTAATATGTGCATTTGTGGTATTTTTACAATGTTTATGTGTTTTAATTATTCGGCAACCCGACTGGAACAATGAGGTATAATAATAATAATAATACTATCTCATGGCTTATTATTATTATTATTATTATTATTATTATCCAATTCCACAGCCAGCAGATTGTCTGCTGTGGACTCATCTTGTTGTGCTTCAAATAATAATAATAATAATAATAATAATAATAATAAACCAGGGGGTATTATTATTATTATTATTATTATTATTATTATTTGAAGCACAACAAGATGAGACTAGGACGCGGAACAACGGCTTCAAACTACAAGAGAGGAGATTCCATCTGAACATGAGGAAGAACTTCCTGAGTGTGAGAGCCGTTCAGCAGTGGAACTCTCTGCCCCGGAGTGTGGTGGAGGCTCCTTCCTTGGAAGCTTTTAAGCAGAGGCTGGATGGCCATCTGTCAGGGGTGATTTGAATGCAATATTCCTGCTTCTTGGCAGGGGGTTGGACTGGATGGCCCATGAGGTCTCTTCCAACTCTTTGATTCTATGATTCTATGAGTCCACAGCAGACACTCTGCTGACTTCCCAATTGTCTAGGACTGTGTGATGTATCGGCGAATGACGTGTGTAGATCCCAGTAAGGCAGCCTTCTGCAGCTGGCAGATTGTAATTTTGTCAGCGCCGATTGTGTTTAAGTGCAGGCCAAGGTCTTTAGGCACTGCACCCAGTGTGCCAGTCACCACTGGGACCACCTTGACTGGCTTGTGCCAGAGTCTTTGCAGTTCCATCTGGAAGAGCACTTTGGTTTTCTCAATGTTCAATGACAGGCCAAGCTTGTAGGTCTTCTTCTGAATGCGCACAGACAACATTGTCATCAGCATATTGATGTTCTATAACAGATGTTGTTGTAACCTTGGTTTTGGCTTTCGGTCTGCTGAGGTTAAACAGCTTGCCATCTGTCCAATAGATGATTTCCATTCCGGTCAGCAAGATGACGTATCATAGACAGGGGCGGCTCATCCATTACGCGAAGTAAGCGATCGCAGAACACTTTTTTTTGCCAGGGGCGCAGAGGCGCCTCTGTAAATGCCCCTCGACCACCATTTGAGGAGCGCCCCCTCAGATCACAACAGCCCTAGCAGTCCGGGGGGAGCCTCAGCTTTCTTGTCTCAATGCCGGATGATCCTCTTCCCAAAGCTTCACCTAGCCCCTCTCGTTCCTGCTCCACCCGGCCACCGGGTGCGCAAGCAGAGCCAGCGCTCAATAGTTCTCCGCGTTCGATCCCTTCCCCATGACTGGCTCCCTTTCCCGATCCTCCGGCGCTCCACCCGCCTCCTCTCCTCTCCCCAATCCGCGGGTGGGCCAAGGGGCGAAGCCGCCGTGCCTGGCCCGTTTTGGGTCCGGAGGCGTGCCTGAAGACCCCGGCGTGTGCACCAAAAGTCACCTCTTCTCCTGAGTTTCTCCTCAGCCATTGGGACCAAGAGAGAGAGAGAGAGCCCCTCCGGCTGAAGGTATCTCCCACCTCCGCTCCCTCCTTTGTTTTTGCGCCTACCTTCAGGAAAGATGGGCATCTCCACCTCTCTCTCTCTCTCTCTCTCTCTCTCTCTCTTGGTCCCAATGGCTGAGGAGAAGATCAGGAGAAGAGGTGACTTTTGGTGCAGACGCTGGGGTCTTCAGGCACGCCTCCGGACCCAAAACGAGCCAGGCAAGGGAGCAAGTGCTGCAAGTGTAGTTACTGGGATGTATAGTTCACCTGCAATCAAAGAGCATTCTGAACTTCACCAATGATGGAATTGAACCAAATATGGCACACAGAACTCCCACAACAAACAGAAAATATATATCAATGATTGGTTGGGGGGCGGGCGCCAAAATACTGTTTGCTTACAGTGGAAAATTACCTAGGGCCGCCTCTGATCATAGAGTATTATTATATGGCCAATTCATAAAAGGCATTGAGCAGAAATAGGAGCAGGCTTCTGCCACAAGAGGGAGCCATCCAGCCATCCAATGTTGCTGCTCTTTCTAGACCACTAGAACCCTTTTCTGGCTTTGTTCTGGTTGCAGGAGATAGAAAAATGGACCTTGCCGTAAATCTATTTCTGCTAATTTTTTGTGGAGGAGGAAGGCAGAGAGAAGGAGGAGACGTTCACGAAGTTCTCATAAGCCTTTCCTCCTAGTGGAGGACCACTATACACGTACATATGTTTTGACCTGTTTAGGTGACTGCTTTGTGGGCGGCCATCAGAGCCGTTGAGCTGTCTCTCCATCCAAGTTGGGGCCGAAGTTGGTGGATTTCTGGTAGAAAGGGCATCATCAGATGGGAAGGAAAATCCTCACTGGATCAAGGGAGTGCCTTCCTGCTGTCTAACGGATTAGGAGCCTCGTATCAGACATTTGCCTTGATACCAAGCGTGATCTTAGCCATGGAGATTATTCACGGGTAAAAGATTAAGCAAACTAAATATGTCTGGCCCAACTTGGAGAAACATCTTCCCCTTAGTCTCCCGTCACAGCTGGCTTCTTTGCATTGCGCAAAGGTATCAGAAACCGAGCGGGCAATCCATTGAGGTCAGGCAAGGGGCAGGAAAGTAGAGCAGGGAGGGAACCATGTTGTGGGCGAAGACGTCCTGATCAAGACATCCTTTTCCCGTATCTTTTAAACCTGTATTCAGATGGAATCTCCTTTCTTGTAGTTTGAAGCCATTGTTCCCTTAGTCTCCCTACAGGAGTTGGCTGTTTGTTTGAATTCTTCTTTGGTGATTTCTCCCTTTTTCCACTTCTTGTGCTTCTCAACCTTCCTAATGCCACGACCCCTTAATGCAGTTCCACCTGTTGTGGTGACTGCCAACCATAACATTATTTTCGTGGCTACTTCATAACTGTGATTTTGCTACTGTTATGAATCGTCATGTAAATATCCGATACGCAGGATGTATTTTCATTCACTGGACCAAATTTGGCACAAATACCCTATACGCCCAAATCTGAATACTGGTGGGGTTGGGGAGGGATTGATTTTGTCATTTGGGAGTTGTAGTTTCTGGGATTTATAGTTCACCTACAATCAAAGTACATTCCCAACTCCTCAATATATGTCCTTCACTAAAAAAAATGATTTTGTCATTTGGGAGTTCTTTGTTGTTGTTGTTGTTCATTCATTCAGTCGTCTCCGACTCTTTGTGACCTCATGGACCAGCCCACGCCAGAGCTCCCTGTCGGCCGTCACCACCCCCAGCTCCTTCAAGGTCAGTCCAGTCACTTCAAGGATCCATCCATCCATCTTGCCCTTGGTCGGCCCCTCTTCCTTTTTCCTTCTACTTTCCCCAGCATCATTGTCTTCTCCAGGCTTTGCTGTCTCCTCATGATGTGGCCAAAGTACTTCAACTTTGTCTCTAGTCTCCTTCCCTCCAATGAGCAGTCGGGCTTTATTTCCTGGAGGATGGACTGGTTGGATCTTCTCGCAGTCCAAGGCACTCTCAGAACTTTCCTCCAACACCACAGCTCAAAAGCATCTATCTTCCTTCGCTCAGCCGAAACCCCATACCTCATACGCCCAAATCGGAATACTGGTGGGGTTGGGGAGGGATTGATTTTGTCTTTGGGAGTTCTAGTTGCAGGGATTTACAGTTCATCTACAATCAAAGAGCATTCTGAGCTCCACCACGATGAAATTGAACCAAACTTGGCACACAGTTCTCCCATGACCAACAGAAAATACTGGAAGGGTTTGGTAGGCAGCATCTTTTGTCATCACTACCGTGATTATGTTTATTGGAATGTTTATTTTATGACCCCCCCCCCCTTTTTAATGTCACTTTGATAATGTTGTTGTTGTCTGTTGTATATGTTTTGATTTTATTGCTGTATTATGTTGTCCGGGCTTGGCCCATGTAAGCCGCTCCAAGTCCCCATCGGGGAGATGGTGGCGGGGTAGAAATAAAGAGTATTATTATTATTATTATTATTATTATTGAGTCAATTGTAAATGCTTCCGTCCTCCAATATTTAATACACAGGGCTGAAGATGCTGGAAAGAGCAGGTTTTCTACACGTTTTCCCCAAACTCACTCTCTGTCGGCATTCCGTAAAAGTTGTGCAAACTCCAGGGGATTGACATTGCTTTCGCAACCCAAAACAAACGAAATGCCGGCCAACCTCTCCCTATTTTAAACCAATGAGATGCCCCCCAGCCGGACAGTGCCAATCCAGTCGGGCATCATGCTGTCGGGGTTATCTGCTGAGCCATAGTTTGCCTACCCAGCCGTACTTGGGGTCATCCCATTTGGCCAACCTGGAGTTTGTGCCCGGTCTGTTCCCTTTCCATCCTTTTGCAATGGAAGCTCCCTGTGCCTGCTTTACTTTCCACCCCCTTCCCAAGAAGAGCAGTTTTTCTTCATTTTCCAGCAGGGGCGGCTCAACCCATTACGCAAAGTAAGCGTTTGCAGTATAGTTGATTTTCCCAGGGGCGCTAGCCGTCCCCTGCCACATGTTGCTGTGGCCCACATGAGGGTTCTGTGTGGGAGGTTTGGCCCAATTCTATCATTGGTGGGGTTTAGAATGCTCTTTGATTGTAGGTGAACTACAAATCCCAGCAACTACAACTCTCAAATGTCAAGGTCTATTTTCCCTCAACTCCACCAGTGTTCACAGTTGGACATATTGAGCATTTCTACCAAGTGTGGTCCAGATCTATCATTGTTTGAGTCCACCGTGTCTCTGGATGTAGGTGAACTACAACTCCCAAACTCAAGATCAAGGCCCACCACACCCTTCCAGTATTTTCTGTTGGTCAAGGGAGTTCTGTGTGCCAAGTTTAGTTCAATTGCATTATTGGTGTAGTTCAGAATGCTCTTTGATTGTACGTGAACGATAAACCCCAGCAACTACAACTCCCAGTTGACACCGAGCCCTTGATGGAGTACTTCCTCATTCTTACACACGCTGGTGGAAGGTTTTATGCCGTTAAATTAGCCTCTCCGCATAAAGCGGTATCTAAATTTCATACTTGACAGATGCAACTGTCTTTCAGGCTGCATAGGTCAACAGCAAGCTAGACTATTAATGGTCGGGAGCTCACTCTGATCCAGGTTGGCTTCGAACTCATGACTACTTGGTCAGTAGTCATTTAATACAGCTGGCCACTAACTAGCTGCACCACAGCCCGGTCCAAGTGTCAGACGCCTGCTAGAGAGGGTGTTTGACAGATGCAGGGACGGCTCAACCCATTACGCAAAGTAAGCCTTTGCAGTAGAGTTGATGTTGCCCAGGGGCGCTCTTGAGGCGCTCTTGGGGGAAAATAGACCTTGACATATGCGAGTTGTAGTTGCTGGGATGTATAGTTCACCTACAATCAAAGAGCATTCTGAACTCCACCAATGATTGAATTGAACCAAATATGGCACACAAAACTCCTACGACGAACAGAAAATAGATATCAGTGATTGGTTTGGGGGGGCGGGGCGGAAATACTGTTTTCTTGCACTTTAAAATTTACCTAGAGCCGCCTCTGTCTTCCAGGGCTTTTGGAAATTTGCAGACAGGAAACAATCAGGGCCAACTAACACCTCCCAACAAAAAACAGGAAGCAGCCAGGCTTTGAAGTTGCAAGGCCATTCAATGCTAATCAATGAACGTATACAAGAGTCCTGCCAATGTCCTCCACCAACATCATACTACCCACTACCCAAGGTAAGGCTTTCATTCAGGGACCGTTTCATCCTAGATTTTATGTGTTTCCTCCACCACAGACATCCCAGTGTTTCTGACTCTCTCCATTGGTGTGGAATTTGCATGACCCTGCCCACTGCCTCTCCCTTAACCCTTTTCTATTATTTTCTATGGCTAAGTTCTAACACTATCTGCTATCTCACTTTTTGTATTTCGGGCTTCAACGCTCAGCGAATAACCTTTTGAGTTTTAAGAATATAATTTTAAGAAAACAGCTGATTGTCAAAAGCCTGGCTTCGCTGCTGCTGTGCTGCCGCTGCCCTCGCCAATTCTCTGCCCCTGCCAAGTCCCTGCCCTGGAGACTCGGTGGGGCTACCCCACGAGGCTTTCGGGAACAGCCCGGCCTTGAGACCACAGTCCTTGGAAAGAGTTGTAGTTTGCCAAGGACCAAGGACCGGCTTGATCTCGGCGCTGCAGGATTCCATCCTTTGGCTCAGTGGAAATCACCAGACTCCTTTTTGTGACTATTGGACGTTTCGCCTCCTCCCAGCTGTTATCGCGTCAGCCAATCACCGTTGAGCCGGGAGGAGGGTGGGGAGCGGGAATTTTGAAACTTCCAAGCCTGTATTTCCTATAAAAAATTATTTATTTATTTACTTTACTTGTATACCGCAGTTTCTCAGCCCAACAGGCGACTCAACGCGGTTTACAACAAGGATAAGAATCAATCAACGATATACAATTTAAAACCATAAAAGCATAATATACAATATTGACACAACAATAGACAACACAATGCATCTCATAACTAGAGTCGTGATCCAATCCGTCGTCCAAATTTCCATTCCTGTAATCATCACATTCATTGCACTGTTTAACCGAATGCCCGTTCAAACATCCAAGTTTTTAATCTTCTTCGGAACACCATTAGCGAGGGGGCTGATCTTACCTCCATAAGAAGGGCGTTCCACAGCCGAGGGGCCACCACAGAAAAGGCCCTGTCTCTCGTCCCCGCCAGCCGCACCTGTGAAGCAGGCGGGATAGAGAGCAGGGCCTCCCCAGAAAATCTTAGGGTCTTCAAGCACAATTCAAAACGATCTTGACAGATTAGAGAGATGGGCCAAAACTAACAAAATGAAGTTCAACAGTGACAAATGCAAGATACTCCACTTTGGCAGAAAAAATGAAATGCAAAGATACAGAATGGGTGACGCCTGGCTCGAGATTAGTACGTGTGAAAAAGATCTTGGAGTCCTCGTGGACAACAAGTTAAACATGAGCCAACAATGTGATGTGGTGGCAAAAAAGCCAATGGGATTTTGGCCTGCATCAATAGGAGCCTAGTGTCTAGATCTAAGGAAGTAATGCTACCCCTATATTCTGCTTTGGTTAGACCACATCTGGAATATTGTGTCCAATTCTGGGCACCACAATTCAAGAGAGATATTGACAAGCTGGAATGTGTCCAGAGGAGGGCGACTAAAATGATCAAGGGTCTGGAGAACAAGCCCTATGAGGAACGGCTTAGGGAACTGGGCATGTTTAGCCTGAAGAAGAGAAGGCTGAGAGGAGACATGATAGCAATGTATAAATATGTGAGAGGAAGCCACAGGGAGGAGGGAGCAAGCTTGTTTTCTGCTTCCTTGGAGACTAGGACGCAGAACAATGGCTTCAAACTACAAGAGAGGAGATTCCATCTGAACATTAGGAAGAACCTCCTGACTGTGAGAGCCGTTCAGCAGTGGAACTCTCTGCCCCGGAGTGTGGTGGAGGCTCCTTCTTTGGAAGCTTTTAAGCAGAGGCTGGATGGCCATTTGTCAGGGGTGATTTGAATGCAATATTCCTGCTTCTTGGCAGAATGGGGTTGGACTGGATGGCCCATGAGGTCTCTTCCAACTCTTTGATTCTATGATTCTATGGTGGGCTGATAGGCAGAGATACGTTCGGATAGGTAACTTGGGCCAGAACCGTTTAGGGCTTTATAGGCCAACGCCAGCACTTTGAATTGAGCCCGGTAGCAAATCGGCAGCCAGTGGAGCTGGTGCAGCAAAGGAGTGGTATGCTCCCTGCGCTCCGCTCCTGTTAGTATCATGGCTGCCGAGCGTTGGACTAGATGGAGCTTCCGAGCCGTCTTCAAAGGCAACCCCACGTAGGGAGCGTTGCAGTAGTCTAGACGGGATGTAACCAGAGCGTGGACTACCGTGGCCAAGTCAGACTTCCCAAGGTACGGGCACAGTTGGCGCACGAGTTTTAACTGTGCAAATGCTCCCCTGGTCACTGCCGAAACCTGGGGTTCCAGGCTCAGCGATGAGTCCAGGATCACACCCAAACTGCGAACCTGCGTCTTCAGGAGGAGTGCGACCCCATCCAACACAGGCTGTAACCCTATGCCCTGTTCGGCCTTACGACTAACCAGGAGTACCTCTGATCTCTGTAACCACATGCTCTGCTTGGCGAACGATTGCTGCGTTGCATCCTTTTCAGCTGAATCGCTAATAAAACACCTCGGTGCCGCTTCTTCAACTTTGGTGAGATTTCTTCTGGATTTTTAGGGAAATAAAATTGCTGAAAATCAGGCTTCTCTTTGCTCGCCAAAGTAGCGATCCCTCGTTGGTGGGGTCTCAGGGTCTCTCCTCCTGGGGTAAGGTAGGTAAGGTAGTCCCCTGACATTAAGTCCAGTCATGTCTGACTCTGGGGTGTGGTGCTCATCTCCATTTCTAAGCCGAAGAGCCAGCGTTGTCCGTAGACACCTCCAAGGTCATGTGGCTGGCATGACTGCATGGAGCGCCGTTACCTTCCCGCCGGAGCAGTACCTATTGATCTACTCACATTTGCATGTTTTCGAACTGCTAGGTTGGCAGAAGCTAGGGCTGACAGCGGAAGCTCACGCCGCTCCCCGGAATCGAACCTGCGACCTTTCGATCAACAAGCTCAGCAGCTCAGTGCTTTAACCCACTGTGCCACCGGGGGCTCCTAAAGTTCCTATCGATTTCAGTTGGGGGTCATCACAACATGAGGAACTGTATTAAGGGGTCGCGGCATTAGGAAGGTTAAGAAATAAAGTGAAGTGAAGTTTGAGAACCATTGCGCTAGTGTCTCGTTTGCGCAACACAGCAACACACTGTGCATCGCAGCACACAGTTTGGAAAGCTCTGAAATAGAGTAATAACGTTTTGCATTGCTTAATTAGAAGCTTGAATGTTAATCTGTTGGTAACCAAGTACTGGACTTGGCTGTTTGAGCAATTGAAAACTGGACCAATAACACTGTTCTACACATTTTCAGTTTTTCTCAGTTGCGGAAATGAAATGTGCCGTTTCTTAATAAATTTAACATGCTGAATTCAAATATAATAATTAAATGTGTTAACTGGCTCTGGTTTTTATGCAACAGCTATTTCAATTTTCTCCACAATAGGTAATTCGTTAATATTATGATAATGCGCCTAACCTTACTGCATGTATATAAACCGTGAATATTTACCAAATTTTAGTCAAATTATATTGCCAATAGTTTATACATGAGAAATATTTATTTAGTTAGTCTATTGTTTATGTTTGTGCAGCAAGAAACTATATTAGTAGGCCTAATGCAGTTAAGTCTGAAAGTTTCAATGGCGCTTTAATCGTGACTTTAGTTTATATCCTTTTATTAATGACTTAGATGAAGGCCTAGAAGGCATGATCATCAAGTTTGCAGACGACACCAAATTGGGAGGGAGAGCCAATACTCCAGAGGACAGGAGCAGGATTCAAAACGATCTTGACAGATTAGAGAGATGAATGGCCAAAACTAACAAAATGAAGTTCAACAGTGACAAATGCAAGATACTCCACTTTGGCAGAAAAAATGAAATGCAAAGATACAGAATGGGGGACAATGCCTGGCTCGAGAGCAGGACGTGTGAAAAAGATCTTGGAGTCCTCGTGGACAACAAGTTAAACATGAGCCAACAATGTGATGTGGCGGCAAAAAAAGTCAATGGGATTTTGGCCTGCATCAATAGGAGCATAGTGTCTAGATCTAAGGAAGTAATGCTACCCCTCTATTCTGCTTTGGTTAGACCACATCTGGAATATTGTGTCCAATTCTGGGCACCACAATTCAAGAGAGATATTGACAAGCTGGAATGTGTCCAGAGGAGGGCGACTAAAATGATCAAGGGTCTGGAGAACAAGCCCTATGAGGAGCGGCTTAAGGAGCTGGGCATGTTTAGCCTGAAGAAGAGAAGGCTGAGAGGAGATATGATAGCCATGTATAAATATGTGAGAGGAAGCCACAGGGAGGAGGGAGCAAGCTTGTTTTCTGCTTCCTTGGAGACTAGGACACGGAACAATGGCTTCAAACTACAAGAGAGGAGATTCCATCTGAACATTAGGAAGAACTTCCTGACTGTGAGAGCCGTTCAGCAGTGGAACTCTCTGCCCCGGAGTGTGGTGGAGGCTCCTTCTTTAGAAGCTTTTAAGCAGAGGCTGGATGGCCATCTGTCAGGGGTGATTTGAATGCAATATTCCTGCTTCTTGGCAGAATGGGGTTGGACTGGATGGCCCATGAGGTCTCTTCCAACTCTTTGATTCTATGATTCTATGATTCTATGATTCCTGTTTGCTTCTCTTGACTTTTCTTTTGTATTCAAGGAAAGGATTCCCTCTTGCAATGCTCCAGCAATAGTCTGACAGCATTGACGGAGTCCATTGGCCTTGATATCTTTTTTCCATAGTGCTTTATTTACACACGTGTGAGGCATCACTACAGTCAAAAGAACAATGTAAAACGATGTTTAACGACACTGTCTCAGTCTTCACCTGACTGACCCTCACCGTTCAAAAGTCTGGCCTTAGATAGGGCTTTCTGGCTTTTGCACACAGCACTAATACTGCGTCATCAAATTTTCTAGAGTATTTTAGAATCTTCCATAGTGTAAGTCGCAACATGCATTTTTTCAACCATACGTGATCACGTGATTGCTTATATCATAAAAACTAGAGCCAATATACATTTTTAAATGTCATTTTCGTTTTCAGCACCCCAAAATTATAAAAGAACAACTATTTTCAGGCCCGCAACTTTTTCTCCGTTGAACAGTGTAATTCATGTAATCTACTAGGGCTTTCCAATACCATTCATGTTGGTGACATTGATATCGAGCTGCTTTTAGCAGGGTCTCCTTGAGAGAGAGAAACCCGAGGACCGCGCCTAAAGGGCTCTGGGTCCCTTGGTGAGGCCAGCGAGAGCCAATCCAAAGAGTAAAAATATTATAAATAATAATGCCTCATCCAAGTGGAAGAAGTTCCTTTTCAGCAACCGAGGTTTATTGTGATTCAGCTGAGATCAGATGCATTACAGGAATCATTCCACTGCAAGCATACAGATACAAAGATTTCAGGCATTTTTATACAGTACAGGAAAAAAGAAAGTAGTTTGAAACTCCCGCCGCCCCTTGTCGGCCGGCTTGATGCTGATTGGCTGAGGCTGGAACAGCTGGGAGGAGGCTCAGCGGCCCGCCTCGGCTCTCAGCCAATCAGAACGTTCCTGCACCTCGGGAGGGCCAATGGGCGCCCTCCGCTTGCTTCTGAGTTTGGACCAATCAGGAGCGAGGAGGGCAGGACGGCCGCAGACAAAAGGGGAAAGATGATGGGATTTGGATTTCCTGCCTGCTGGAATGCGGGCTTTGTCTTGGGCGGGAAAAGGGTGATATTTGGTAAACAAAGAGCTTTCCTGTCCTTGATGGGTCTGGCGAGTGATTTGAATGGGCTAGATCGATATCGGACCACCCGGAGGGTCAACAATATCTTGGTGATTAAATCAATCTTTTCTTTTCCTAGTCTCTGCTGACCCCCTTCCCTTCGCTGGCCTTGCTCCGAGGGCTAGGGTTGGGGATCAGTAGCATTGTCCATGCTGGTGAATCAATCAAGGGTGATTAAGGGAGAGGCTTGAGCTCTTCCCTTTGGGCAGTTCCTGGTCACGCCGCTTTTGTGGGGCAGAGGTCAAGGGGGTGATGGCATAGGGGAATTCATAAGGGTTACATACATATCATAGTCATAAAACACAGGCACCACTAATACACAGACATCTCATAATATCCCATCCCCATCCCCAGCGAAAGTTTATTATAATATTGGATCTTTATTATAACGCAAACTGGAGATCTCATAGTCCTTTGGCAAAGGTGCGTGGAAACGGAGGCTGCTTGCATTTCAAGGCAAGCACCAGAAGGAAGTTCCTAAGCCAGGGATGTGGCAAACAGTTCAGTTCATGAAGCAGAGAGTCAATAAGAAAAAGGCAGGAGCCCAGTGATGGGCGCTGGGTTGGGTAGTAGCAGAGTCCATAGTCCAGTGCATAAGTCAGAGAGTTCACAAAGAGGAGACAGGAACCCAGTTATGTGCGCTGGGTCAGGAAGCAGCAGAATCCATTGTCCGGCCCTTGGCGAACTACAAATACTTGGGAGGGGAGGGGAAAGATGCTCGGCATCAATTTGCTTTTGAGACGATGCTTTCTTTCGCGGCACAGTCATTTGGTTTGACTAGCCAACCGGAAGTCAAACCAAGAGGTACGGAGACATGCCTAAACGGTAATAATGGAATGTATGGGTGGATTTCAGGGGGAGGACCCTCCCAGCCTCGCTGTGTGGGGCGGCCTGAGGCCTGACAGCAATCTATTTCAAGGCAAGCCTGGCGAGTACAATCCAGCTTATGGCCCCAGGCTGTGGCTAAGCCGCTAACCAGGGGGGATCCTAAGGACTTAGTGACAAAGTCAATTAGACTCGGCCGCCTGTTGTACACTAACACAAGATGTTATTGCGGGAAGACGATTAACAGTAACAGAAGGCTGGAAATACGAGGGTAATTCCAAGTGATACATTGAGGGCAGGCGGCCGCCCATTCAGGTGCAAGGCGAGGATTAATTGACCCAAAGAGTGTCATGGCCGATCCCTCGCGGCCGGGTCTGATTGCCTTCCAGGGTCTATCAATGCCTCCGGAGCCCTGTTCTGGGCCCACAATCTCTTTCACATTGGGGACATCAATGTCCAAGTGGGAGGGTTTCCTTGATGTGCCACGTTTCTCCCTTTCGCCCCCTCTTTGTGCCTGGACTCATTGCTGAGCCTGGAACCCCAGGTCTCAGCGGTGGCCGGGAGAGCTTTTGCACAATTAAAGTCTGATCTGGCCACAGTGGTCCACACTCTTGTTACATCCCGAATAGACTACTGCAACGCACTCTACGTGGGGTTGCCCTTGAAGACGGCTCGGAAACTTCAACTGGTCCAGCAAACGGCAGCCAGACTGCTCACCGGGGCGACATACATAGAGCACACCATCCCTCTGCTGTGTCAGCTCCACTGGTTGCTGGTTCAGTTCCGAGCCCAATTCAAGGTGCTGGTTTTGACCTACAAAACCCAATACGGTTCTGGTCCAGCGTATCTGTCTGAACGTATCTCCCTCTACGTCCCACCACGGAATTTAAGATCATCTGAGGGGGCCCTGCTCTCGACTCCACCGCTTTCCCAAGCGAGGCTAGTGGGGACGAGGAGCAGGGCCTTCTCAGTGGTGGCCCCTCACCTGTGGAACTCGCTCCCAGTGGATATCAGGGCGTCGACATCACTCCTGTCCTTCAGGAGGAAGGTAAAGATGTGGTTGTGGCACCAGGCCTTCGGGCAAGCTGCTAACTAGGTAAGGACAACCAGACAAATAGGACTGGCAGGACTGATAAATGTGGACTGATAAATGTGGAAGGAAACTCTGAACTATGAGATAGTAATTGGTTTGCATCGGTTTGTATGAAAATTTTATTGGTTTTATTGGTTTTAGCGAGTATAGATGTAATGTATTGCTGCTGATTGTTAATTTGCGTTATTTTGTTTACTGCTGTTGTATGTTACGGGCATCAAATTGTGCCTTGGTTGTGTAAGCCGCCCTGAGTCCCCTTCGGGGTGAGAAGGGCAGGGTAAAAGTAAACCAAATAAATAATAATAAATTTTCGCAATACGTTAGCTCCGTAGTTTATTTCATTTATTATTTATTTGCAACATTTATATGCCGCCCTCCTCACCCCGAAGGGAACTCAGAGCAGCTTACAATTGTGGAGCCCAGAATTGGACACAATAGGCAGAATCGAGCATGGGGAGCATGACTTCCCTAGATCTAGACACCAAACTCCTATCGATGCAGGCCAAAATCCCATGGGCATTTTTTGCTGCCACATGACATTGTTGGCTCATGTTTAACTTATTGTCCACGAGGACTCCAAGATCTTTTTCACACGTATTGCTCTCGAGCCAGGCCTCATCATCCCCCATTCTGTATCTTTGCATTTCATTTTTTCTGCCTAAGTGGAGTCTCTTGCATTTGTCCCTGTTGAACTTCATTCTGTTAGTTCTGGCCCATCATTGCTCTAATCCGTCAAGATTGTTTTGAATTCTGCTAAACATGCCCAGCTCTTTAAGCCACTCCTTGACGTCGAGCATGCCCCCCCCCAACAAGGGATGGTGACTTATAGTTCTGCAAAGAACAAAGGTACCAAACTGCACAATATTGGTTAAGTCTTGGTCACATTGCCAAGGCAGTGACAACAAGAAGGACCCCACGAGGCTTTTGGGAAACGGCTGGATCTTGGTACTTCTGCCCTTTGTGAAAGTTGTAGTTTCCCAAGGACCAAAGTGTAAATCAGTTGCAGCACAGCTGGGGTTTCTAGGGCTGGGCAACCACGGAAAAATTTGTTTCTAAACTCGATTTGTTTTTTGGGGTTTTTGCGTTTCGATATTTAAAAGACTTCCGAAATTTTTCTTTAAAAAAGTTCGATATTTACGAAATTTCGTAAAATTACGAAACGAATACGAAACGAATACGAAACGAATACGAATCGATTCGTTAATGGCGGACGCGACCGCGCAATACGCTAAAAAACCTCCATATGGGACAGGGGAAACTTTTGAAGCTTCCCTCTCCCTCTGTTGTTGACTGTTGGTGTGATATTTATAATTTTTTTTCACTGATTAAACAAACAACAGCTATAAAACTTGCCCCAGACATGCGGAAATAATAACGAAACGATTTCAAAACGATTTCGAAACGAATACGAAACAAATACGAAGCAATTACGAAATGAATTGAAAAATTCGTTTCGTTTTTAGATGCTCCTGAATGGTTCGTTATCGCTAGAACAATGTGACCAAGGACTGTTAAAATGCCTGAGGGAGAGCCAAGCTTCCCAGAAACCAACCAAATCATCGACAATAGCAAGCTGAAACGTCCTCTTGTTTGCTTTCTGAGTTTTGTCTGGCAGGCAAGGTAGTTTCTCTGGACACTTTGATTGAATCACAAAAGGACAAGGACGACCCCCGTGGTCCCCTCGTCCCAGTCCTGTTTACTTCATTCACCAAGCCCATCAAGAGGCACACCTTATCAGATCTAAGGCAGGAAAACCTTTCTTAATGAAATCAACCTTTGCTGGCCTAAACAATGCCTAACCAATCAGCAAGAAGCCGGGCGGAGAGGGGCGGGTGGGAAATTTGAAATGTTTTTCTGTATTTTGCCTATAAAAATGCCTGTAAACTCTGCTGGTATGCTTGTAGTGGAAATATCCCTACAGTGCATCCGAACTCAGCTGAATCGCTCCTTAAACCTCGATGCCCCTTCTTCGCTTTGGCAAGAGTCTCATTTCAATTATTAATACTAAATACAATTGCTGGAATCAGGCTTCTCTGAAGGCTTGCCAAGGTAGCATTCCCTCTTTGGTGGGAACTAAGGGTCATCTCTCCTTGGCGACTAAAATGATCAAGGGTCTGGAGAACAAGCCCTATGAGGAGCGGCTTAAGGAGCTGAGCATGTTTAACCTGAAGAAGAGAAGGCTGAGAGGAACACGAGGAAGAACTTCCTGACTGTGAGAGCCGTTCAGCAGTGGAACTCTCTGCCCTGGAGTGTGGTGGAGGCTCCTTCTTTGGAAGCTTTTAAACAGAGGCTGGATGGCCATCTGTCAGGGATTATTTGAATGCAACATTCCTGCTTCTTGGCAGGGGGGTTGGACTGGATGGCCCATGAGGTCTCTTCCAACTCTTTGATTCTATGATTCTATGGAGTTGACCCCCCTAAAGTCTCATTCAACTTCATCCTCATAAGGCTTGTTCTCCAGACCCTTGATCATTTTAGTCGCCTTCCTATGGACTCATTCCAACTTGTCAATATCTCTCTTCAATTGTGGTGCCCAGAATTGGACACCACATTCAAAGGTCATGTTGATTGAAATTTTTCTTTGATTTTCTTTGATTTTCTTTGAGTTTACAATATACGTATGTATACTGTAAACCACGCCGAGTCTTTGGGGAGTGGCGGTATATAAAATTGATAAATAAATAAATAAATGTGGCCAGCATGACTGCATGGAGCACTGTTATCTTCCTGTCGAAGCGGTACCTATTGATCTACTCACATTTACATGTTTTCGAACTGCTAGGTTGGCAGAAGATGGGGCTAACAGCGGGAGCTCACCCCACTCCCTGGATTCGAACCTGCGACCTTTCGATCAGCAAGTTCAGTAGCTCAGTGGTTTAACCCACTGTGCCACTGGGAGCTCGATATTTATATTGAGAGGCTAATATTCATTGCCTTTCCATAACCTCCCTTTTCCTGCTTCGTCTCCATTGCCTTCTTTCTTTGCAGTGATGCCGCACCATCTGGGAACCCAATTAGCTCAATCTGCTTTCCTTCCTCCTGCCACCTTCCTTGCAAATCCATTTTGCTCTGCAAAAGCCTTTTTGTGCAGAAAATGTGGTTTGCTTCTTTATGTGAAAGCATCTTTCGATCACTTTCCGTCACTCCAGAGAAAGCTTTGCAACTGTAAACAAAAACAAAAGACAATAAAATGAATGAAACGTGAAGCTTATTCTATTGTTTGACAAGGGATTGTGCTTCCTGGGAGCCCGCTGGAGTAATTGAAAGGGTCTTTGAGCGAAATTTGCAAATACTAAGTAAGGGGCTTTGAATGAAATTAACAGCATAAGAGAGACATACCCTTTCTCTGACTTAAAAAGAGCAATATGGAAGAAAGTGTTTTTTAAGAAACAAGATGTGACATTTAGAAAGTACTTCTTACACAGGATGCTTGTGGTTAACTTCAAATGTTGTTTTTGAAGCGCAGAGGCCACGTGTACAAGAAGGTACTTTCCATCAAAAGGTCAAGAGAGGGGGCTGGAAAGAGAGTACTTTTCCATGACAAAAAAATGTTCTTGTTTACTTGTTTGTTTGGTCGTCAAAAGCCAAGATAGCACGGCAGTCACTTGAAGGGTAGCATCTGTGCATGCTATCAGCTGTCCGTCTTCTTCATGAAGAAACTAAAATAAAACCTTGTTTTTTTATCTTTCATTGGGACTGTCTCCTTCCTTCCGTGCTCCCGTGACGTGGACCTAAAAAGACCCAATTTAGGGTCTCTAACATAATAATAAGGTGGATGGCCATCTGTGGGGAGGGCTTTTATTGTGTCTTCCTTTATGGCAGAAGGGGAGTTGGACTAGATAGCCCTTGGGGCATCTTCCAACTCTGGGATCCTATGAAAAAGAACTATAAAACAATAA
This sequence comes from Anolis sagrei, assembly GCF_037176765.1. NCBI lineage: Eukaryota > Metazoa > Chordata > Lepidosauria > Squamata > Anolidae > Anolis > Anolis sagrei. Next base: position 14,091,915 of record NC_090032.1, read on the forward strand.
AAGTATAAAATGCATAGGGTTTAGGGTGAACTACAACTCCCATCATGCCAGAGAAACTCTATCAGTATCAGGAAGTTGCCCTGATCCTGGAGGGGCAGAGTTTAGCCATTACAAAGAACTCTTATCTATAGACATCCCTTGCATGGACAGTGACAAAAGGTGATATTCTTTGGCTTCGGAGGTACTTGGCTTCCAAGGGAGTCACCAATTTGCAAACTCTTAATCATATCTCCATGGGATAAGGGTAAACCCTCAAAAAGTTTCCCCCTCCCAACCTGTCACCTATTCAGCCTCTCACTAAAGACATCCACCTAAGTTTGCCCCCATTGTTCCCCTGTCTGTGCTGTTAAAGAAAACCCGGATAATATTTATTGCCACCCATCACAGGACAATAGACTAGCCTGGCTTGCAGGCCTTTCTAGGACTCGCCAGGCATTTGGACATTTCCTGAGTTTCCATAATCCACTCAAGAATGCATTGTATTCCCTTGTCCTGCCTCCCTCCCTCCCTCCTGATTCGCCAATGCGCCAAAGTGGCAGGAGCTTCTGATTGGCCCACACACTCAGAGGGCGGCCGAGCCTCTCCCAGCTGTTGGGGCATCAGCCAATCACTTTTCAACCAGGCGGAGGGCGGGGAGCAGGGAGAATTGAAACCCACAACTCTGTATTTTCTATAAAAATGCCATTTATTTCTGTAACCACATGCTCTGCTTGGCGAATGATTGCTGCTTTTCATCCTTTTCAACTGAATCGCTAATAAACCTCAGTGGCACTTCCTTCAACTTGGTGAGACCTTTTATTGGGAAAATCAGGGAAAAATATTAGGTGCTTCTCTGTCTCGCCAGGGCAACGAACTCTTTGATGAGTCTGATTGGTCTCTGTCTCCTGGGAAAGACCCCTAAATTCTTCCTTGATATCACTTAAAGTTTGTTATGTTGGGCAAGTTTGCTTTGGATGCATCATTGGTGGGGTTCCGTGTGCTCTCTGGCTGCAGGGTAAACTACAACTCCCACTATGGTGAGTCAGTCCCCTCAAACCCCTCCAGTAGGTTGAGTTAGTCATGGGGGCTCTACATGCCAAGTTTGGACCAGATCCATCATTGGTGAAGGTCACATGTGACGTCTGTAGACAGTCCACGTCTCGCAGGTGAATAGTAGAGTTGAGAGGACAATAGCTTTATAAACAAGCACCTTGGTCTCCCTACGGATGTCCCGGTCCTCAAACACTCTCTGCTTCATTCGGAGAAAAGCTGCACTCGCAGAGCTCAGGCGGTGTTGTATTTCAGAGTCAATGTTGACTTTTGTGGAGAGATGGCTGCCAAGGTAGTGGAAATGGTCAATATTTTCTAATTTTACATCATTAAGCTGTATTTCTGGCATTGGAGAGGGATTGGCTGGTGACTGCTGGAAGAGCACTTTGATTTTCTCCATGTTCAATGACAGGCCGAGCTTCTCGTATGTTTCTGCGAAGGTGTTTAGAGTGGCTTGTAGATCTTCTGAATGCGCACAGATGAAGTTGTCATCAGCATATTGGAGTTCTATAACAGATGTTGTTGTAAGCTTGGTTTTGGCTTTCAGTCTGCTGAGGTTAAATAGCTTGCCAGCACCGCGGAGGACCATTGCTTCAATGCTGGTGGTCTTTGCTTCTTCCAGCATGCTGACATAATAATAATAATAATAATAATAATATACAGTGATATATAGAACTAACTTCAAATGGACACACCACAATAGCCCAAACCAAGTAAAATTTGCGGATAAATAAGGTCTATTTTTGTTGTTGTTGTTGTTGTTGTTGTTGTTATTGTTATTATTATTCCTCTTCCTTTAGGCTCATTATATTCTTACTATTTATTTATTTATTTATTTACGACATTTATATGCCGCCCTTCTCACCCCGAAGGGGACTCAGCGCGGCGTGAGGTTTGGGGGAGGATGGGCAAAGGTTGATGGGATTTGTAGTACTTTCAAACCCATCAGTTCCCACAGACCACTGTGGCCCCCAACAAAGACCAATAAAGAGCAAGCTTGGCACACAGAGTTCCTATGACCATTCTACATCCTACTGCAGTTTGGAGGAGGGCAGACCATGGATGATGGGACTTGAAGTACCTCCACTCATTTTCCAAGACCGCTGCAACCCTCATCCAATGACCTATTAAGACCAAACTTGGACAATGGATGATGGGATTTGTAGTACTTTCCCACCCTTCAATTCCCACAGACTTTTGCGGCCCCCAACAAAGATGGGGGTGGCAGTGGTTTCAGTAAGTGAGTGAAGGTACTGCAAGTCCCATCATCCAAAGTCCATCCTCCTTCAAACTGCAGCAGGATGTAGAATGGGTCATGGGGGCTCTGTGTGCCAATTTGGTCTTGATTGGTCATTGGCTGAGGGTCGCAGTGGTTTCAGTAAATGAGTAAAGATACTGCAAGTCCCATCATCCGGGGTCCATCACCCTTAGAACTGCATCAGGATGTAGAGTGGGCCATGAGTACTCTGTGTGCTAAGTTTGGGCCTGGTCTGTGATTTGTAGGGGCTACAATGTTCTGTGGGAAGTGAATCGGGTGAAGGGACTGCAAATCCCATCTTTAGTGGCCCATCCTGCCCTGAACCGCACCAGGTTTTAAAGTGGGCCATTGGACTTCAACTCCAACCATTCCTGACAGCTTCAGGCCCCTTTCATATTCCTTCTGCTGCCTCGGAATGTTCAGGGTGGCCAATCAGAGACCATATGCAAATAGCACCACAGTGACAGCCAATCGGAAAGCTGGCACATACCCCTCCCGTCGCACCGCCACACTTCCGCCGCATACAAACTTTGACTTTTATTATATAGACTAGCTTGGGGACCCGGCGCTGCCCAAGTTATTTGAGAAAGGAATTGTGTATCAAGGTTGGTCTTTATCAGTTATTTATATGGCTCACAGTGGTCTCAGGAAGTTAGTGAAGGTACTGCGAGTCCCATCATCTGTGGTCCATCCCTCTCCAAACTGCACCAGGATGGAGAGTGGGTCATGGGGGCTCTGTGTGCCAAGTTTGGTCTTGATCAGTCATTCTCGAGGTTCTCAGTGGTCTCAGGAAATGAGTGAAGTGACTTGAAGTCCCATCATCCATCTCCATATTCTTCCAAACCGCACCAGGATGTAGAGTGGGTCATGTGGGCTCTCTGTGTGAATTGTGATCCTGATCCATCACTGTTGGCAGTTGTAATGGTCTCAAGAAAGGAGTGGAGGAATTGCAAGTCCCACCATCCATGGTGCATCCTTCTCCAAACTGCACCAGGATGTAGAGTGTGTCATGGTGACTCAGTGTGCCAAGTTTGGTCTTTGTCGGTAATTGGATGAGGGTTGCAGTGGTCTCAGGAATTGAGCAAAGGTACTGCAAGTCCCATAATCCATGGTCCATCCCCGGCCAAACCACACCAGGACGTAAAGTGGATCATGAGAGGTCTATGTGCCAAGTTTGGTCCTGATCAGTCATTGGATGAGGTTAACAGCGTCTCAGAATGTGAGTGATGGTACTGCAAGTCCCATCATCCATGGTTCATCCTCCTCCAAACTGCAGTAGGATGTAGAGTGGGTCATGGGGGCTCTGTGTGCCAAGTTTGGTCTCTATTGGTAATTTTCTGACTCTGCCCCCTCTGGCCTTTTCCTTTCCTCTTTTGTCATCTCGGAATCTTGGAATTGAGGCTGGCCAATCAGAGACCATATGCAAATCTCCTTCTCTCATGTCTCCGTTTCTGTCATGAACCCTTTTCTCCACCAGGGGCTCCTGTAAAGCTGGCCAATCAGAGACCATATGCAAATAGCACCACAGTGGCAAGCCAATCAGAATCTTGGAACTTTCAGGCTGGCCAATCAGAATGCTGGCACATACACCGCCACACCGCCACACTTTTGTCCTCCGCATACAAACTTTGACTTTTATTATATAGATAGATAGATAGATAGATAGATAGATAGATAGATAATATCATATTATTATTATTATTATTATTATTATTATTATTATTATTATTATTATATTGCATAACATTATAATATTATAAATTACATTACATTATAATATAATATTGTTGTTGTTGTTGTTCATTCGTTCAGTCGTCTCCTACTCTTCGTGACCTCATGGACCAGCCCACGCCAGAGCTCCCTGTCGGCCGTTACCACCCCCAGCTCCCTCAAGGTCAGTCCAGTCACTCACATTCATAGAATCATAGAATCAAAGAGTTGGAAGAGACCTCATGGGCCATCCAGTCCAACCCCCTGCCAAGAAGCAGGAATATTGCATTCAAATCACCCCTGACAGATGGCCATCCAGCCTCTGCTTAAAAGCTTCCAAAGAAGGAGCCTCCACCACACTCCGGGGCAGAGAGTTCCACTGCTGAACGGCTCTCACAGTCAGGAAGTTCTTCCTAATGTTCAGATGGAATCTCCTCTCTTGTAGTTTGAAGCCATTGTTCCACATTCTGAGACCACTGTTAACCTCATCCAATGACTGATCAGGACCAAACTTGGCACACTTCAAGTCACTTCAATATAATATTATACTACACAAAAAACACAAAGGAGGCAACCAAAGAAACTGTATAATCTGTCATAAGAACCCTGATTTTTGGGATATAGGCTATATCAATACTCTTGTATCTTTATGAACCAGCATCTCATTCCAAGGTGGACTACAGGCCTGCCAGGAAGACTATCCTAAATGTTGGCATCCCTAGCTACCAAACGCTGCCATTTTGGGGAATTATACAGGTCTTTGGTATAATAATAGCGGGCACCTACACCCCACCAAAGACCCCATTCCCTCCGACCGGGTGGTGATGGTGCTGAACCCCTGTGATCTCCGAAGCCGCTTAGGAGAGAGGCAGGCCCAATGGGTGTTGCTGAACCCATGGCAGGGATGCTAAGTGGCTGATGAGTAGGGCTCTTGTCAACCTAATCCCTTAAGGCTCATCAGTTCCTCCTTTGGGGGAAGCTTCTTCCCAATTTGATCCCGGGAAAGGCAATTGAACACAGCTGCCGCTTGGCATTCACCCGGGATGCCTCCAATCCACTTTGTGAGTGTTCAGATCGCTCCCTTTCTCTTCCTTCGCCTCCTCGTGCCCCCACTCTAGAGTTGGGAGGGACCCCCAAAGGATATCTAATCCAACCCCTTCTTCCAGGCAGGAAGGCACCATCAAAACCCTCCCAACGGATGTCCAACACACTCTTATATAGAATCCTGGAGTTTGAAGAGGCAATCCAAAGGCAATCTATACCAACCCCCTTCTTTCAGGCAGGAAGGCACCATCAAAACCCTCCCGCCGGATGTCCAACACACTCATATATAGAATCCTGGAGTTGGAAGAGACATCCAAAGGTAATCCATACCAACTCCCTTCTTCCAGGCAGGAAGGCACCATCAAAACCCTCACAACACATGGCCATCCAGCCTCTGAATCATAGAATCCTAGTGATAAAAGACCTCCAAAGGTCATCCAGACCAGCCCCCTTCTTCCAGGCAGGAAGACATCATCAAAACTCTCACAACAGATGGCCATCCAGCCTCTGAATTATAGAATCCTAGTCATAAGAGACCTCCAAAGGTCATCCAGACCAACCCCCTTCTTCCAGGTAGGAAGACACCATCAAATCCCTCCTCCCAGATGCCCAACACACTCTTATATAGAATCCTGGAGTTAGAAGAGACCACCAAAGATAATCCATACCAACCCCCTTTCAGAAAGGAAGGCACCATCAAAACCCTCACAACAGAAGGCCATCCAGCCTCTAAATCATAGAATCCTAGTCTTAAGAGACCTCCAAAGGTAATCCATACCAACCCCCTTCTTCCAAGCAGGAAAGTACAATCAAAACCCTCTCAACAGATGGCCATCCAGCTTCTGAATCATAGAATCCTAGTCATAAGAGACCTCCAAAGGTCATCCATACCAACCCCCCTTTTCCAGGCAGGAAGGCACAATCAAAACTCTCACAACAGATGACCATCCAGCCTCTGAATCATAGAATCCTAGTCATAAGAGACCTCCAAAGGTCATCCACACCAGCTGTTCTTCCAGGCAGGAAGACACCATCAAACCCTCACAACAGATGGCCAACACACTCTTATATAGAATCCTGGAGTTGGAAGATACCCCCAAAGGCAATCCATACCAACCCCCTTCATTCAGGCAGGAAGGCACCATCAAAACCCTCACAACAGATGCCACCCAGCCTCTGAATCATAGAATCCTAGTCATAAGAACTCCAAAGGTCATCCATACCAACCCCCTTCTTCCAGGCAGGAAGGCACAATCAAAACCCTCACAACAGATAGCCATCCAGCCTCCGAATCACAGAATCCTAGTCTTATGAGACCTCCAAAGGCCATCCAGACCAACCCCTTTCTTCCAAGCAAGAAGGCACAATCAAAACCCTCCCAACAAATGGCCATCCAGCCTCTGAATCATACAATTCTAAAGTTGGAAGGGACCCCCAAAGGTCATCTAGTCCAACCCCCTAAGCCGAGGCTGGATGGTCATCTGTTGGGAGTTCTTTGATGGTGTCTTCTTGATTGGCAGGATAGGGCTGGATTGGATGGCCCTTGGGGATCCCTTCCAACTTCAGGATACAATAATAATAATAATAATAATAATAATAATATGTTGCAATCCCAGATGACAGCAGGATTGAAGAGAAACACCTGGAAAAGCTGAAATTATATAAGGATTTAAAGATCAAATTGCAGTCAAGGTGGTCCCAGTGGTGATCGGCACACTGGGTACACTGCCTAAAGACCTTGGCCTGCCCTTAAACACAATCAACACTGGCAAAATTACCTTCTGTCAGCTGCAAAGGCCACCCTATTCGGATCTGCACACATTATTCACCAATACATCGAACAGTCTTAGACACTTGGGAAGTGTCCGACGTGTGATCCAATACAACAGCCAGCAGAGTGATCTTGTTTACTGTGTGCTCATCTTGTTGTGTTTCAAATAATAATAATAATAATAATAATAATAATAATAATACATGATAATGATGATGGAGCCTCCTTCTTGAGGCCTTTTAAGTTGAGGCTGAGTGGTCATCTGTTGGGAGGACTTTGTTGGTGTCTTCTGACCTAGCAGAATGTGGTGGAACTGGATGACCTTTGGGGGTCCTTTCCAACTCTAGGATTCGATATGATTATGATTATTATTATTAGCTGTCCCCTGCCACGCATTGCTGTGGCCCACTCTGGTGGTCATGGGGGTTCTGTGTGGGAGGTTTGGCCCAATTCCAACGTTGGTGGGGTTCAGAATACTCTGTGATTGTAGGTGAACTATAAATCCCAGCATCTACAACCCCCAAATGTCAAGATTCTATTTTCCCCCAAACTCCACCAGTGTTCACATTTGGGCATATTGAATATTTGTGTAGAGTTTGGTCCAGATCCATCATTGTTTGAGTCCACAGTCATCTCTGGATGTAGGTGAACCACAACTCCAAAAACAAATGACAATGTCCACTAAAATCTTCCAGTATTTTCTGTTGGTCATGGGAGAACTGTGTGCCAAGTTTGGTTCAATTCCATTGTTGGTGGGGTTCAGAATGTTCTTTGATTGTAGGTGAACTATAAATCCCAGCAACTACAACTCCTAAATGACAAAATCATAATTTTTTTTGAGTGAAGGACATACATTGAGTTCTTAGGTGTCTTGTGTCCAAATTTGGTGTCAATTCGTCCAGTGGTTTTTGAGTTCTGTTAATCCCACAAACGAACATTACAGTTTTATTTATTTAGATTATTATTATTATTATTATTATTAGAATCATAGAATCATAGAATCAAAGAGTTGGAAGAGACCTCATGGGCCATCCAGTCCAACCCCATTCAGCCAAGAAGTAGGAATATTGCATTCAAATCACCCCTGACAGATGGCCATCCAGCCTCTGTTTAAAAGCTTCCAAAGAAGGAGATTTCACCACTCTCCAAGGCAGAGAGTTCCACTGCTGAATGGCTCTCACAGTCAGGAAGTTCTTCCTCATGTTCAGATGGAATCTCCTCTCTTGTACTTTGAAGCCATTGTTCCGCGTCCTAGTCTCCAAGGAAGCAGAAAACAAGCTTGCTCCCTCCTCGCTGTGGCTTCCTCTCACATATTTATACATGGCTATCATATCCCCTCTCAGCCTTCTCTTCTTCAGGCTAAACATGCCCAGCTCCTTAAGCCGCTCCTCATAGGGCTTGTTCTCCAGACGCTTTACCATTTTAGTTGCCCTCCTCTGGACACATTCCAGCTTGTCAATATCTCTCTTGAATTGTGGTGCCCAGAATTGGACACAATATTCCAGATGTGGTCTAACCAGAGCAGAATAGAGGGGTAGCATGACTTCCCCAGATCTAGACACTATGCTCCTATTGATGCAGGCCAAAATCCCATTGGCTTTTTTTGCCGCCACATCACACTGTTGGCTCATGTTTAACTTGTTGTCCACGAGGACTCCAAGATCTTTTTCACATGTACTGCTCTCGAGCCAGGCGTCCCCCATTTTGTATCTTTGCATTTTGTTTTTTCTGCCAAAGTGGAGTATCTTGCATTTGTCACTGTTGAACTTCATTTTGTTAGTTTTGGCCAATCATCTGTCAAGATCGTTTTGAATCCTGCTCCTGTCCTCTGGAGTATTGGCTATCCCTCCCAGTTTGGTGTCGTCTGCAAACTTGATGACGCTGCCTTCTAACCCTTCATCTAAGTCAGTGGTTCGCAACCTTCCTAATGCCGTGACCCCTTAATACAGTCCCTCATGTTGTGGTGACCCCCCAACCATAATATTGTTTTCATTGCTACTTCCTAACAGTCATTTTACTACTGTTATAAATCATAATGTAAATATCTGATATACAGGATGCATTTTCATTCACTGGACCAAACTGGGCGCAAATACCCAATACACCCAAATTTGAATGCTAGTGGGGTTGGGGGAGGATTGATTTTGTAATTTGGGAGTTGTAGTTGCTGGGATTTATAGTTCACTTCTAATCAAAGAGCATTCTGAACTTCACCAGCGATTGATTTGAACCAAACTTGGCTCCCATGACCAATGGAAATCACTGGAGGGGTTTGATGGGCATTGATCTTGAGTTTGGGAGTTGTAGTTCACCTATATCTAGATAGCACTGTGGACTCATGTGATGGTGGATCTGGACCAAACTTGGCACGAATACTCAGTATGTCCAAATGTGAACACTGGTGGAGTCTGGGGAAAATAGATCTTGCCATTTGGTAGTTGTAGTTGCTGGGATTTATAGTTCATTACAATCAAAGAACATTCTGAACTCCACCAACGATAGAATTGGCTCAAACTTACCACATGGAATCCCCATGACCATCAGAAAATACTGTGTTTTCTTATGGTCTTTGGCGACCCCTCTGACACCCCCTCGCGACCCCCTCAGGGGTCCCGACCCCCAGGTTGAGAAACACTGATCTAAGTCATGAATAGATGAAGGGTTACTTTACTTTTAAACAGAGGCTGGATGGCCATCTGTCAGGGGTGATTTGAATGCAATATTCCTGCTTCTTGGCAGGGGGTTGGACTGGATGGCCCATGAGGTCTCTTCCAACTCTTTGATTCTATGATTCTATGATTCACACGAACAGTCTTCAAAGGCAACCCCACGTAGAGTGCGTTGCAGTAATCTATCCGGGATGTAACAAGAGCGTGGACCACCGTGGCCAGATCCGACTTCTCAGGGGCTTTCAGCTTAAAATGGTCATCTGTCAGGGGGACAATGCCTGGCTCGAGAGCAGTACGTGTGAAAAAGATCTTGGAGTCCTCGTGGACAACAAGTTAAACATGAGCCAACAATGTGATGTGGCAGCAAAAAAGGCCAATGGGATTTTGGCCTGCATCAAGAGGAGCATAGCGTCTAGATCTAGGGAAGTCATGCTCCCCATGCTCTATTCTGCTTTGGTTAGACCACAACTCGAATATTGTGTCCCATTCTGGGCACCACAATTCAAGAGAGATATTGACAAGCTGGAATGTGTCCAGAGGAGGGCGACTAAAATGATCAAGGGTCTGGAGAACAAGCCCTATGAGGAGCGGCTTAGGGAACTGGGCATGTTTAGCCTGAAGAAGAGAAGGCTGAGAGGAGACATGATAGCCATGTATAAATATGTGAGAGGAAGCCACAGGGAGGAGGGAGCAAGCTTGTTTTCTGCTTCCTTGGAGACTAGGACGTGGAACAATGGCTTCAAACTACAAGAGAGGAGATTCCATCTGAACATAAGGAAGAACTTCCTGACTGTGAGAGCCGTTCAGCAGTGGAACTCTCTGACCCGGAGTGTGGTGGAGGCTCCTTCTTTGGAAGCTTTAAGCAGAGGCTGGATGGCCATTTGTCAGGGGTGATTTGAATGCAATATTCCTGCTTCTTGGCAGAATGGGGTTGGACTGGATGGCCCATGAGGTCTCTTCCAACTCTTTGATTCTATGATTCTTTGAGGGTGTCTTCCTGCCTAGCAGAATGGAATGGGACTGGATGGCCTTTGGAGGTCTCTTCCCACTCTAGGATTCTGTTTCCAGGGTTGAAACCAAGGGCTGAAGACGGGGAGTATCTGAGGTCTTAGGGTCCCATCTGGCTTGTGCATTGGAATCCTCACACGTAAGTCCTTTGCAGCCCCCAAAGTCCCCCCTTCTCTCCTCTGACACCTCCGATGTCATGCCTGGAGCCGGTTCATGACGGATTGGCCTCCCTGAGCTGTTTAAAACCCTCAGGCCTCAGAGCGATTAGCTCAAAGCATAATCGGAGTGGCTGGAGTGTCTAAGGAAGCCACCCAGTTGCAGACAGAGAGCTCCCTTGGCGTCTGTCTTTCTCCCCAGGGAAGTGGAGGTGGCTCTTGGGCCCAGGCTTCTTCCCAGGATGAGCCCACCATCCCTGGCCTCTTCCTCCTCAGGTTCCCAGGCATCCAGGTGTTCCTTGATTGTATAACCTTGAGCAATACAGGAAGGTAAGCAGCGCTGGCATGAGGAATGCCTGCTTTTAAACCTTTTCAAGAATGGAGAGGCCCCTTTGGGGTTTTGGAGAAGCAAAGAGGATTTGGAAGTTTGGTCCTTGGAATGGGAAAGCCGGGAGAAAAGGAAGAAAAGGGAAAGAGAGGGAAGGAAGAGGAAGGGAGGAAGGAAAGAAGGAAGGAAGGAAGGAAGGAAGGAAGGAGGGGGAGGGAAGAGGATGGAAAGAGGGAAGAAAGGAAAGAAGAGAGAAGTAGGAAGATGTAGAAGGAAGGTGGGAAGGAAGGGAGGAAGAGGGATGAAGAAAGGAGGGAGGGAAGAGGAAGGAAAGAGGGAAGGAGGGAGAGAAGGAGGGAGGGTGGGAGGGAAGGAAGGAAGGAAGGAGAGAAGGAGAGAGGAAGATTTAGAAGGAAGGTGGGAAGGAAGGGAGGAAGAAGAAGGGAGTAAGAAAGGAGGGAGGGAAGAGGGAGAGAAGGAGGGAGGGTGGGAGGGAAGGAAGAAAGAAAGAAAGGAGGGAGGGAAGAGGAAGGAAAGAGGGAAGGAAGGAAGAAGTGAGGGAAGGAAGGAAAAGGAAAGAAGAAGGATGGAGAGAAGTAGGGAGGAAGATGGAGAAGAAAGATGGGAAGGAAGGGAAGAAGAGGAAGAAAGGAGGGAGGGAAGAGGAAGGAAAGAGGGAAGGAAGGAAAGAAGAAGTGAAGGAAGGAAGGAAAAGGAAAGAAGAAGGAAGGAGAGAAGTAGGGAGGAAGATGGAGAAGAAAGATGGGAAGGAAGGGAAGAAGAGAAAGGAAGGAAGGAGGGAGGGAGGGAAGGAAGGAAGAAAGGAGGGAGGGAAGAGGAAGGGAAGAGGGAAGGAAGGAAAGAAGAAGTGAAGGAAGGAAGGAAAAGGAAAGAAGAAGGAAGGAGAGAAGTAGGGAGGAAGATGTAGAAGGAAGGTGGGAAGGAAGGGAGGAAGAAGAAGGGAGGAAGAAAGTAGGGAGGGAAGAGAAGAAGGGAGAGAAGGAGGGAGGGTGAGAGGGAAGGAAGAAAGGAGGGAGGGAAGAGAGGAAAGAGGGAAGGAAGGAAAGAAAAAGTGAGGAAAGGAAGGAAAAGGAGAGAAGAAGGAAGGAGAGAAATAGGGAAGAAAATGTAGAAGGAAGGTGAGAAGGAAGGGAGGAAGAGGAAGGGAGGAAAGAAGAAAGGAGAGAGGGAGGGAAGGAAGAGGCAGGGAGGAAGAAGGGAGGAAGGGAAGGAAGGAAGAGGAAGGAAGGAAGCAAGCAAGGAAGGAAGGAGGGAGGGAGGGAAAGAAGGAAGGAAGGAATGAGGAAAGGAGGGAGGTAATGAAGAGGAAGAAGTAAGGAGGGAGGGAAGGAAGGAGAAAGGGAGGGAGAGAGGGAAGAAAGGAAGGAAGAAGGAAGGAATTTCAAGGCAATGCATTGTTTACTTTTGCATCAACCTCATTCCCACCGGAATGTATGGGAATTTGGCAGTGCAACACTGTCTCAGGCCTCATTATTAATATTTATCACTCGCTACTATTCATGTCAGCCTGAGTAAAATGCTATATCCAGTTAAAGTATGTGTGTGCATGGATGTTTCTCCATTTGTACTATATAGGTTGTTGCTAGGTGAAGTGGCCCTCTGCAATGTTCCTGGATTGGCTGTTACTAGGTGAAGTGCCCCTCTGCGATGTCACTCACTGGGAAGGAAAGGTGACATGTGTATAAAGGGGGGAGAGAGAGAGAAAGAAGGGAAAGAAAGGAAAGGAGTAGGGGGAGAAAGAACAAAGAAGAGAGGGAAGAAAGGGAAAGGTATGAGCGGAGGGGAGGAAAGAAAGAATGAAGACAAGAGAGCAGTACGTGTGAAAAAGATCTTGGAGTCCTCGTGGACAACAAGCTAAACATGAGCCAACAATGTGATGTGGCGGCAAAAAAAGCCAATGGGATTTTGGCCTGCATCAATAGGAGCATAGTGTCTAGATCTAGGGAAGTCATGCTACCCCTCTATTCTGCTTTGGTTAGACCACACCTGGAATATTGTGTCCAGTTCTGGGCACCACAATTCAAGAGAGATATTGACAAGCTGGAATGTGTCCAGAGGAGGGCGACTAAAATGATAACAGGTCTGGAGAACAAGCCCTATGAGGAGCGACTTAAGGAGCTGAGCATGTTTAGCCTGAAGAAGAGAAGGCTGAGAGGAGATATGATAGCCATGTATAAATATGTGAGAGGAAGCCACAGGGAGGAGGGAGCAAGCTTGTTTTCTGCTTCCTTGGAGACTAGGACACGGAACAATGGCTTCAAACTACAAGAGAGGAGATTCCATCTGAACATTAGGAAGAACTTCCTGACTGTGAGAGCTGTTCAGCAGTGGAACTCTCTGCCCCGGAGTGTGGTGGAGGCTCCTTCTTTGGAAGCTTTTAAACAGAGGCTGGATGGCCATCTGTCAGGGGTGATTTGAATGCAATATTCCTGCTTCTTGGCAGAATGGGGTTGGACTGGATGGCTCATGAGGTCTCTTCCAACTCTGTGATTCTATGATTCTAATAATAACTCACTGCCACATTGTTGGATTATCAAATGTCTAGATGTCATTGGGGTTTGTGAAAATATTAGAAAGTTCAGTGAAAATGCAATTAAACAATGGAAAACCAAGTTGTTCATGGGCAACGAAAGCTATAGAACTGTTAACATCGAGAGAGGAATTTTCCAGGAATTTTCCAGATGGATGGCCATCTGTCAGGGGTGATTTGAATGCAATATTCGTGCTTCTTGGCAGAAAGGGGTTGGACTGGATGGCCCATGAAGTCTCTTCCAACTCTTTGATTCTATGATTCTAAGAGAGAGGAAGGGAAGGAAAAAATGAAGGAAAGGAAGGAAGAAGGAGGAAATGAAATGAAATGTCATATGAGAGAAACGTAAGACTTTAGGAATGAAAAAATCACAAGGAGAGCCTGCCAGAGCATTGTCCGCATTGTGACGAAGGCCTTCTCAGAGCTGGAGAAGGGGGAAAGTAGGGTATGCGTGCTCGTTATAGTTATAATAATTCATGACAAAACACATGAATGAAACTTTGCAACTCAAAGCCTCCCACTGAATCTCTATTATTATTATTTTTTCCAACCTTGCCCCTTCCCAACGCCCACTTCCTGCCCCATAGACTTCCTTAGACCTTGCCCGCCCGCCATGGCCTTGCCCCCTCCAAGGGTGTCTCTCTTCTCCCCCAGCCAGGTGGCCCGAGTCTGCGAGGCTCTGCAAGAGACCGGGGAGTTTGAGCGCCTGGCCCGCTTCCTGTGGTCCCTGCCGCCGTCTCTGGCCTTCCGGCCGCCTGAGGCCCTTGCCTGCGGGGCCCATGCCACCTGCCATGACTTGGAGATGCTCGGAGGGCCCCTCCCGGCGGCCACTTGGCTGGCCCCCTACTGCAGCCAGGCTGGTCCGTACCATTTGGAGCCCTTGGGGTCCCTGTGCCATGGAGAGAAGTTCACGGCTGGGTTCTTGCCAGACCCGTTGCCTCCTGCACAGAAGAAGAACCCTGGCTTGTCAAGGGAGTCTGCCCAAGACAGCGAACAGAAAGCCAATGGTTTCAAGGTGAGCAGGACCTGGGCATGGGCTTCATAGTGAAGGAGGCCTCAAGGGTCTCTGAGTAAGGGGCTTTTGGGTGAAAGCCAACGAAATCAGCAAAAGAGAGAGATACCCTTTCTCTGTAGAGCACCACGGAAGAAACAAGATGTGACATTTAGAAGGTACTTCTTAAACAGGATGCTTGTGGTTAACTTCAAATGTTGTTTTTGAAAGCCACATGTACAGAAGGTACTTTCCACCAAAAAGGTCAGAATTATTATTCATAAAAGGTGTTTTCCCTGAGCTTTCTGTTTGAAATGGGCTATAAAAGTTTGCAGATTTCAAGGGAGGGGACGGCAGCCACTTGAAGGATAGCATCTGCGTAATGCTATCAGGCTGTTCGTCTTTCTTCATGAAGAAACTAAAATAAAACCTGTCTCCATCTTTTTCATTGGGACTGTCTCCATCCTTCCGTGCTCCCGCGACTGGACCTAAAAAGACCCAATCTAGGGTCTCTAACAATAGAAGTCTCAAGCAACTGGTGAAAAAAATCATGCTTCTTTGTGTGTGTGTATGCATGTATGTGTGTGTGTGTATACACACACATATATAAATACACACACACACACACACACATATATATACTAGGCCTGGTCAATCCATGGTTCTAAATGGTTCTAAAGTACTTACAAAACTAAAGTTCTGGTGGTGAAAATTTCAGAATTCTAACAAAACTCTCAAAATTTCATTATAAATGGCAGTTCCTAATTGGTTCTATCATAAAAAGCACCAATAATGAAATAATAATTAAATTTTGAAAGTGTTGTTAGAGTTCTGAAATTTTCACCACCCAGAACTTTAGTTTTGCCTTTCCTCCCTCCCTCCTTACCTCTTCTTCCTTCCTTCCTTCCCCTTCATTCCCTCCCTCCCTCCCTCCCTCCCTCCCTTCCTTCCTTCCTCTTCCTTCCTTTCCTCCTTTCTTCCTCCCTGCCTCTTCCTTCCCTCCCTCACTCCTTTCTTCTTTCCTTCTTTCCTTTTCCCTCCGTCCTTTCTTCCTCCCTTCCTTCCCACCTTCCTTCTACATTTTCCTCCCTCTACATTTTCCTCCCTCCCTTCTTCTTTCCTTTTCCTTCCTTCCCTCACTTCTTCTTTCCTTCCTTCCTTCCCTCTTTCCTTCCTCTTCCCTCCCTCCTTTCTTCCCTCCTACCCTCCCTCTTTCTCTCCCTCCTTCTCTTCCCTCCCTCCTTTCTTCCTCCCTTCTTCTTCCTCCCTTCCCACCTTCCTTCTACATCTTCCTCCCTACTTCTCTCCTTCCTTCTTCTTTCATTTTCCTTCCTTCCTTCCTTCCTTCCTTCCTTCCTCCCTCCCTCCCTCCCTCCCTCCCTTCCCTCTTTCCTTCCTCTTCCCTCCCTCCTTTCTTCCCTCTTACCCTCCCTCCTTCCTCCTTCTCCTCCCTCCCTCCTTTCTTCCTCCCTTCCTTCCCACCTTCCTTCTACATCTTCCTCCCTACTTCTCTCCATTCTTCTTCTTTCCTTTTCCTTCCTTACCTCACTTCTTCCTCCCTCCCTCCCTTCCTTCCCTCTTTCCTTCCTCTTCCCTCCCTCCTTTCTTCCTCCCTTCCTTCCCACCTTCCTTCTACATCTTCCTCCCTACTTCTCTCCATTCTTCTTCTTTCCTTTTCCTTCCTTACCTCACTTCTTCCTCCCTCCCTCCCTTCCTTCCCTCTTTCCTTCCTCTTCCCTCCCTCCTTTCTTCCTCCCTTCCTTCCCACCTTCCTTCTACATCTTCCTCCCTACTTCTCTCCTTCCTTCTTCTTTCCTTTTCCTTCCTTACCTCACTTCTTCCTCCCTCCCTCCCCTCTTTCCTTCCTCTTCCCTCCCTCCGTCCTCTTCCCTCTTTCTTACTCCCTTCCTTTTCACCACCCAGAACTTTAGTTTTGTAAGTACTTTAGTTTAGAACCATTTAGAACCATGGGTTGACCAGGCCTAATATATATGGATGCCATGGGCAAACTTCACCCCTTCAGCCTACCAGCGCTTAGGAATTCTGGGAGTTGAAGTTCAAAACACATGGAGAGATGAAGTTAGCCAATGCCTGGTATTTGTATGTGTGTGTCAAAGTATGTATGCATACTTACTTATCTGTACAAGAAAAGTTGTTGCTAGGTGAAGTGGACCTCTGTGAAGTTATGGGTTTGCTGTTGCTAGGTGAAGTGGCCCTTGTGTGATGACCACTGGGGAAAAGTGACACATATATGAGGATTACATGTATGCATGTGTATATGCATGTATGTGTGTGAGAATACACACACACACATACACAAGTCAAATTATTGTGTATTTTTGTCTGTACAAGAAAAGTTGTTGCTAGGGGAAGTGGCTCATTGAAGTCATGGGTTGGCTGTTGCTAGGTGAAGTGGCCCCTGTGTGATGACCACTGGGGAAAGTGGCATTTATATGAGAAGGGAGGGAGAAAGGAAGGAAGGAAGGGGAAAGAAAGAAAGAAAGAAAGAAAGAAAGAAGAGAGAAAGCAGGGAAGAGAAAGGAAGGGATAATGGAAGAAAGGGAAGAGAGAAAAAGAAGGGAAGAGAAAGGAAGGAAGGAAGGAAGGAAGGAAGGAGAGAGAAAGCAGGGAAGATAAAAGAAGTGATGATAGAAGAGAGGGAAGAGAGAGAGAAAAGGGAGGAGGAAAGAAAGAAAGAAAGAAAGAGAGAAGAGAAAGGAAGGTGTATGAGGTAAATTGAGGAAGGAAGGAAGGAAGGAAGGAAGGAAGGAAGGAAGGAAAAAGAAAGGAAAGAAAGGATGGGAAAGAAAGGAAGGGGAAGGAAGGAAAGAAGAAGAGAGAAAGCAGGGAAGATAAAAGAAGGGATGATGGAAGAGAGGGAAGAGAGAAAAAGAAGGAAGGAGGAAAGAAAGGAAGGAAGGAAGGAAGGAAGGAAGGAAGGAAGGAAGGAAGGAAAAAGAAAGGAAAGAAAGGATGGGAAGGGAAGGGAGGAAGGAAGGAAGGAAGGAAGGAAGGGAAGAAGAAGAAAGAAGGGAAAGAAAGGAAGGGGAAGGAAGGAAGGAAGGAAGGAAGGAAGGAAGGAAGGAAGGAGAAAGAAGGGAAAAAAGGAAGGGGAAGGAAGGAAAGAAGGAAGGAAGGAAGGAAGGAGAAAAACAAGGGAAAGATAGAATAGGAGAAGGAAGAAAGGGAGAGGGAAGAAAGAAAAAGGAGGGAAGGAAGGAAGAGAAAGAAAAGGGGGGAAAGGTATGAGGGGTGGGAAGAGAAAGAAGGGAAGAGAAAGGAAGAGATGAAGGAAGGGAGACTATCCATTATTGCCAGTATGTTGCCATGGAGATATTGTGAGGTACGTCTCAGAGCTGGAGAAGGGAGAAAGTAGGTGGGCAGCAGCCCCAATGAAAGCCAGGCATTGCAACGTATATACACTTAAAATCCCATTTCCAAAATACCTCATTGTGTATGTACAGTAGACTCTGAGTTCATCATATCCAGCATCTACCAGGGAAAGGAGATAGACAAAAGACGATTACCTATAATTTAGTAGAGGAGCAGCTAAATTTGGCTCTCGTGTGTGGGTGTAATGGCAACTGGAGGTGATGTGATATCACTGCCAAAGAAATAGCTGAAAAAACAACGTATGTCTTGAGTTCCTTGTTGTCGATTCAAAAGAGCATCCTCCATGTTCAAAACCTTGGATGGATCTCATTTCTGCATGCATTTCAGGCTCCCTTCTTTGTCCAGAATGGCCATCTGTTGGGAGTGCTTTGATGGTGTCTTCCTGCAGGGCAGAATGGGCTTGGACTGGATGGCCTTTGGGGGTCGCTTCTGACTAGGATTCAATAATAATAATAATAATAATAATAATAATAATAATAATTCATGATGATGATGATGGAGTTTCCTTCTCTAGACCCATTTAAGCTAAGCCTGGATGGCTGTCTGTCGGGAGGGCTTTGATGGTGTGTTCCTGCATGGCAGGATGTGGTTGGACTGTATGGCCTTTGTGGGTCTCGTCTGACTCTAGGATTCAGAAACAATAACAACAACAACAACAATAAGAAAGAAGAATAATAATAATAATAAATAATAATAAGAAATAATAATAATAATAATAATAATAATAATAATAATGGAGTTTCCTTCTCTGAACCCTTTTAAGATGAGGCTGGATGACCATCTGTTGGGAGGGCTTTGATGGTGTCTTCCAGGATGGGTTTGGACTGAATGGCCTTTGGGGGTCTCTTCTGACTCTAGGATTCAATAATAATAATAATAATAATAATAATAATAATAATAATGGAGGTTCCTTCTCTGGACCCTTTTAAGCTGAGGCTGGATGGCTGTCTGTTGGGAGGGCTTTGATAGTTCCTTCCTAAATGGCAGGGTGGGGTTGGACTGGATGGCCTTTGGGGGTCTCGTCTGACTCTAGGATTGAATAATAATAATAATAATAATAAGTAGTAGTAGTAGTAGTAGTAGAAGTAGTAGTAATGATCATGGACTTTCCTTCTCTGGACCCTTTTAAGATGTGGCTGGATGACCATCTGTTGGGAGGGCTTTGATGATGTCTTCCTGCATGGCAGGATGAGGCTGGACTGGATGGCCTTTGGGGGTCTCTTCTGACTCTAGGATTGAATAATAATAATAATAATAATAATAAGTAATAGTAGTAGTAGTAGTAGTAGTAGAAGTAATAGTAATGATAATGGACTTTCCTTCTCTGGACCCTTATAAGATGTGGCTGGATGACCATCTGTTGGGAGGGCTTTGATGATGTCTTCCTGCATGGCAGGATGAGCTGGACTGGATGGCCTTTGGGGGTCTCTTCCAACTCTAGGATTGAATAATAATAATAATAATAATAATAAGTAGAAGTAGTAGTAGTAGAAGTTGTAGTAATGATAATGGACTTTCCTTCTCTGGACCCTTATAAGATGTGGCTGGATGACCATCTGTTGGGAGGGCTTTGATGGTGTCTTCCTGCATGGCATGATGGGGTTGGACTGGATGGCCTTTGGGGGTCTCTTCTGACTCTAGGATTGAATAATAATAATAATAATAATAAGTAATAGTAGTAGTAGTAGAAGTAGTAGTAATGATCATGGACTTTCCTTCTCTGGACCCTTTTAAGATGTGGCTGGATGGCCATCTGTTGGGAGGGCTTTGATGGTGTCTTCCTGCATGGCATGATGGGGTTGGACTGGATGGCCCTTGGGGATCTCTTCTGACACTAGGATTGAATAATAATAATAATAATAATAATAATAATGATAATAATAATAATAAGTAGTAGTAGTAGTAGTAGTAGTAGAAGTAATAGTAATGATAATGGACTTTCCTTCTCTGGACCCTTTTAAGATGTGGCTAGATGGCCATCTATTGGGAGGGCTTTGATGGTGTCTTCCTGCATGGCATGATGGGGTTGGACTGGATGGCCCATGGGGGTCTCTTCTGACTCTAGGATTGAATAATAATAATAATAATAATGATAATGATAATGATAATAATAAGTAGTAGTAGTAGTAGTAGTAGTAGTAGAAGTAGTAGTAATGATAATGGACTTTCCTTCTCTGGACCCTTATAAGATGTGGCTGGATGACCATCTGTTGGGAGGGCTTTGATGATGTCTTCCTGCATGGCAGGATGAGGCTGGACTGGATGGCCTTTGGGGGTCTCTTCCAACTCTAGGATTGGATAATAATAATAATAATAAGTAGTAGTAGTAGTAGTAGAAGTAGTAGTAATGATAATGGACTTTCCTTCTCTGGACCCTTTTAAGATGTGGCTGGATGACCATCTGTTGGGAGGGCTTTGATGATGTCTTCCTGCATGGCAGGATGAGGTTGGACTGGATGGCCCTTGGGGATCTCTTCCAACTCTAGGATTGGATAATAATAATAATAATAAGTAGTAGTAGTAGTAGTAGAAGTAGTAGTAATGATAATGGACTTTCCTTCTCTGGACCCTTTTAAGATGTGGCTGGATGACCATCTGTTGGGAGGGCTTTGATGATGTCTTCCTGCATGGCAGGATGAGGTTGGACTGGATGGCCCTTGGGGATCTCTTCCAACTCTAGGATTCTATGAACCTCTAAAACGAACCCTCTGCTCCTAATAGGAAAGGACACGCAACCTTCTCAGGGAATGGTACCTCCAGGATCCGTACCCAAACCCTTCCCGCAAGAGGCACCTCGCTCAGGCTACTGGACTCACTCCCACTCAAGTGGGCAACTGGTTCAAAAACCGCCGGCAGAGAGACCGGGCCGCTTCGGCCAAACACAGGTAAGGTACCCTTTCCCTCCAAGGACTTCCAAGATGAGAGCACTCTTTGGCAGTGAAATCTGTTGCCTTGGAGTCTGGTGGAGTCTCCTTCTTCAAGCAGAAGCTGGATGGCAATCTGTTGGGAGGGCTTTGATGGTATCTTGAGGTTTTTAAGCAGCAACTGGTGGCCATCTGGCAGGAGGGCTTTGATGGTGTCTTCCTTCCCGGCAGAAGGAGGTTGGGGCTGGACAGATAGCTTCCAATGCTATGATTTCTATGATACATAGATATAGATATATACATACATACAGGGGATTGGACAGGATGGTTTTTGGTGTCTCTTCCAATTCTCCGATTGCTGTGATAGCTGGATGGATGGATGGACACACACACACACATACATAAACATACATGCAGGAGCTTGGATTGAATGGCTTTTGGTGTCTCTTCCAATGCCATGATTTCTATGATAGATAGAAGGATAGATAGAAAGAAAGAAAGATAGATAGATAGATAGATAGATAGATAGAAGCATGGATGGATAGACAGACAGACACATACATATAGGTAGAAGGATAGGTGGATGGATGGATTGTTGGATAGATGGATGGACACTCACACATACATATAGCTAGAAGGATAGATAGATGGATGGATGGATGGATGGATGGATGGATCATTGGATAGATGTTTGGATAGTTGGATGGATTGTTGGATAGATGGATCGTTGGATAGATGGATGGATTGATTGATGGATGGATAGATGGATGGATGGATTGTTGTATAGATGGATGGATAAACACACATACATATAGCTGGAAGGATACAAGGATGGATCGTTGGATAGATGGATGGATGGATGGATGGATGGATGGCTGGCTGGCTGGCTGGCTGGCTGGATCATTGGATAGATGTTTGGATGGATTGTTGGATAGATGGATGGATCGATGGATGGATTGTTGGATAGATGGATGGATAGATGGACGGATGGATGGATGGATTGATGGATGGATAGATGGATGGATGGATTGTTGTATAGATGGATGGGTAGACACACATACATATAGCTGGAAGGATACAAGGATGGATCGTTGGATAGATGGATGGATTGATGGATGGATCATTGGATAGATGGATGGATGGATAGATACACATATATAGCTGGAAGGATAGATGGATGGATCATTGGGTAGATGGATGGACAATTGGATTGATGGATGGATTGATGGGTAGATCAATGGATGGATGGACACACACACATACAAATAGCTAGAAGCATAGATAGATGGATGGATTGTTGGATAGATTGTTGGATAGATAGATGGATGGATCATTGGATGGATAGATGGATCATTGGATAGACGGCTGGATGGATTGGTAGACACACATACCTACATAATAGCTAGAAGCATAGATGGATGGATGGATGGATGGATGGATGGATGGATGGATGGATTGTTGGACAGACAGAAAGACAGACAGACAGACAGACAGACAGACAGACAGACAGACAGACAGATAGATAGATAGATAGATAGATAGATAGATATAGATAGATATAGGCAGGCAGGCAGGCATATATATAGCTAGATGGATGGATGGATAGAGAGCTAGATACATACATATAACTAGATAGATAGATAGATAGACAGACAGACAGATAGATAGATAGATAGATAGATAGATAGATAGACACACATACATATACCTAGAAGAATGGATAGATAGATAGATAGATAGATAGATAGATAGATAGATAGATAGAGACAGACAGACAGACAGACCCACATACATACACACACGCACATACAGGGGCTTGAACTGGATGGCCTTTGGGTTCTCTTCCAACTCTAGGATCCAAAAAGAGATTCCCAATTGGGCTCTCGGATGGAAAGGAGATTCCATCTGAACATGAGGAAAAACTTCCTGACTGTGAGAGCCATTCAACAGTGGAACTCTCTGCTCCGGAGTGTGGCGGAGTCTCCCTCTTTGGAAGCTTTTAAACAGAGGCTGAATGGCCATCTGTCAGGGGTGCCTTGAATGCAATATTCCTGCTTCTTGGCAGGAGGTTGGACTGGATGGCTCATGAGGTCTCTTCCAACTCTGTGATTCTACGATTCTATGATTCTCATCCAATTCAGAGCCAATAGAAGTAATAATTCTACTCAAGTTGAATGAAGAAAGGTTGAGGATGCCTGGCATATTTAGTCTGGAGAAGAAGAAAAATCCCAGAGGTGCCTTGACAGCTATCTGAATGGCTGTCAAGTAGAAGCTGGAACAAACTTGTCTTTTTCTCCTCCGAAGAATAGAATCTGAACCCATGGGTTCAGATAAGAGGAAAGGCAAGCACATCTCAACTTAGATAGGCACTAAGTTGAGTTGTACTCAACTTAGCAAACAAAAAGTATGAGCTGTTGGGCGCTCTGTCCTTCCCACAAAGAATAAATATATAATACTAGCGGTCCCCTGCCAGGCGTTGCTGTGGTCCAGTCTGGTGATCTGGAAAATAAAGTAATGAGAAAGTATTGGTTTCTAATATATGTAATGTCATTATGCTTGTGGATAAACAGTATTTCTTTGCCAGTGTTGATGTGGAGATTGTCTGGTTTGCCAACTCTGGAACATGCAACATGTCATCGTCCTTCTTTAGGGGTCCCTTTCAAATCTTTGATACTGCATCTGTCATCTACATATATGTCTGTCTGTGAAAGGCTGGATGGCCCTTTGTCAGGAGGGTTTTGATTATGTTTTCTTGCCCTGGTGAAGGGAGTTGGACTGGATGGCCTTAAGGCCGCATTTCTCAACCTGGGAAGTCATGGGGGTTCTGTGTGGGAAGTTTGCCCCAATTCTGTCGTTGGTGGGGTTCAGAATGCGCCTTGAGTGTAGGTGAACTATAAATCCCAGTAACTACAACTCCCAAATTTCAAGGTGTATTTCCCCCAAACTCCATCTGTGTTTACTAAGTTCTTGTGGGTTTTTTCGGGCTATATGACCATGTTCTAGAGGCATTTCTCCTGACGTTTCGCCTGCACCTATGGCAAGCATCCTCAGAGGTGAGGTCTGTTAGAACTGGGAGAAAGGGTTTACATATCTGTGTAATGACCAGGGTGAGACAAAGGACTTTTGTCAGTTGGGCTGGGTGTGAATGTTTCAACTGACCACCTTGATTAGCATACAATGGGCTGACAGTGCCTGGAGCAAACTCTTTGCAAACTCTTTGCAAATTACCTTTCTAGAAGAGGTAATTTGCAACTCTTTGCAAACTCTTTGCAAATTACCTTTCTAGAAGAGTTTGCTCTAGAAGAGTGACTACTACCTCTGAGGATGCTTGCCATAGATGCAGGCAAAACGTCAGGAGAGAATGCCTCTAGAACATGGCAATATAGCCCGAAAAAACATACAACAACCCAGTGATTCTGGCCATGAAAGCCTTTGACAATACATAGACCTCACAACCTCTGAGAATGTCCGCCATAGATGCAGGCGAAACATCAGGAGAAATGCCTCTAGAACATGGCCATATAGCCCGAAAAAACCCACAAGAACCTAGTGATTCCAGCCATGAAAGCCGTCAACAATACATAAAACCACAAGAACGTAGTGATTCCAGCCATGAAAGCCTTCGACAATCCATCTGTGTTTATATTTGGGCATATTGAGTATTTGTGCCAAGTTTGGTCCAGATCCATCATTGTTTGAGTCCACAGTGCTCTCTAGATGTAGGGGAACTACAACTCCAAAACTCAAGGTCAATGCCCACCAAACCCTTCTAGTGTTTTCTGTTGGTCAGGGGAGTCCTGTGTGCCAAGTTTGGTTCAATTCCATCGTTGGTGGAGTTCAGAATGCTCTTTGATTGTAGGTGAACAATAAATCCTAGCAGCTACAACTCCCAAATGACAAAATCATATTGTTTTGAGTGATGGTCATTCCTTGTGTTGTGAGATGTTTTGTTGCCAAATTTGGTGTGATTTCGTCCATTGGTTCTTTTGTTTTTAAGATACTCATTATGCACAGAGCATTTATATATATATATACACTAGCTGTACCCTGCCACGCGTTGCTGTGGCCTATAGTAAATCTTTTCAAAGTAGAGGTAGATATCTGGACTATTATGAAAGAGAGGTACCTACCTATTCCTTCCCCCTTTTTCTCCCCCTTTCTCTCCTTTCTTCCTTCTCTACCTCTTCCTTTCTTTCTTTCCTTCTTTCGCTCCTTGGTTTCATCCTTCTCTTTCCTTCATTCCCTCCCCCTTTCTTCCTTTGCCTCCTTTCTTCCCTCCCTGTTTCCTTCCTTCTTTCATTTTTTATTTCCTTTTCTCCTTCCTTCTTTACCTCTTTCCTGCCTTTCCTTCCTTTTATTTTTCTTTCCTTTCTGCTTTCTCTTCTTCCTTCCCTCGGTACCTCTTTCTTTCCTGCCTTCCCTCCTTCCTTTCTTCCTTCCCATTGCTTACCAAACCCTTCTCGTGCTTTCTGTTGGGTCATGGGAGTCCTGTTTTCCACGTTTGGTTTAATTCCGTCGTTGGTGGAGTTCAGAATGCTTTGATTATAGGTAAACTATAAATCCCAGCATTTCTAGGTGCAAAGATGACTGCAGATGCAGACTGTGGCCAGGAAATCAGAAGACGCTTACTTCTTGGGAGGAGAGCAATGTCCAGTCTCGATAAAATAGTAAAGAGTAGAGACATCAGACTGGCAACAAAGATCCATTGCCTAGTCAAAGCCATGGTCTTCCCTGTAGTCACCTACGGATGTGAGAGCTGGACCTTAGGGAAGGCTGAGCGAAGGAAGAGAGAGGCTTTTGAGCTGTGGTGTTGGAGGAAAGTTCTGAGAGTGCCTTGGACTGCGAGAAGATCCAACCAGTCCATCCTCCAGGAAAGAAAGCCCGATTGCTCACTGGAGGGAAGGAGACTAGAGACAAAGCTGAAGTCCTTTGGCCACATCATGAGGAGACAGCAAAGCCTGGAGAAGACAATTATGCTGGGGAAGGTGGAAGGAAAAAGGAAGAGGGGCCGACCAAGGGCAAGATGGATGGATGGCATCCTTGAAGTGACTGGACTGACCTTGAAGGAGCTGGGGGTGGTGACGGCCGACAGGGAGCTCTGGCGTGGGCTGGTCCATGAGGTCACGAAGAGTCAGAGACAACTGAATGAATGAACAATGAATCCCAGCAGCTTCAATGGAGGGGGATGGGAGGAGGAGGAGGAGTGCAGGGGCGGGGCGTCGGTGGGTGTGGGCGGGGCTTCGGCAGAGGGGGTGGGAGGAGTGCAGGGGCAGGGCTTCGGTGGGTGTGGGCGGGGCTTTGGTGGAGGGGGATGTGAGGAGGAGGAGGAGTGTAGGGGTGGGGCGTCGGTGGGTGTGGGCGGGGCTTCGGCGGAGTGGGGAGGGAGGTGCGGAGGGTGCCTTGGCCGTTTGGCCATGTGCGCACGCCGGGGACTTTGCGCCATTGTGCATGCTCAGTTGTTTTGTCCTTTTGTGAGTGTGTTGTGTTGTTTTTTTATTTTGATTCGATTTGTTTGTACCTTGTGGGTTGAGGTATGTGCATGGGAATTTTGGTTAATTTTCGTTGGGGTTTGTTTGAGTTTTGCCGTCCCGTTGGACGCCCCTTACAGATTTATATATATAGATAGATTTGAGAGATAGGAGATTTGGTTGGACAGCTTTGCAAGTATGTAGTGGGGAGGGAAGATCCCTCTTGCACCACGTCCACATGCTTCCTCTCTCTGACCTTTCTCTTCCTTGCCAGGTTGCAAAAGGAGCTGTGCATCCAGACAAAAGAGTCTCTTCTCCCGTCTTCGGGAACCGAGAGCCTGAGCGACCCTCCTTGCCTTTTGGAGGACACCAATGAGCCGAAGGAGGCCACCTCACCCTCCGGTGGAGAGGAGAACCTACATGGAGTGGCGAAGAAGAGCTGGGAAGACTGATCCTTCCAAGGAACGGGTCTCCGTCGGACCGAGGAATGATATGGACTGAGGAATGAGTCTCGAAGGGGTGTGCCAGGATCCCCCTCCCCTTTGCCATCAATAGTGGGGTGAAAATGTTGTAAACAATGACAAGTGTGGATGGAGTGCGTGGAAGGGGTGTTAGGAAGGGAGAGAGGGCTTTTGCTGGTTTTCCCAGCATTCCCATCAGGGCCAAACCCATCTGCTGTGGTTCGACAGCGAGCCATTGCAAGCACAGAGCGGCCACCATCTTGTAAGTGTGTTGACTGCCCTCAGTGTGCTATCTACAAGGTTGCATCAGCAGAACTGTAGTGTTCGGTCAATGGAAGTCATAGTAAGGTTGAGGTTCCTGGGTATATCAAGCCTGGATGAGGAAAATACCTGATAGCCATCTTTAAGTATTGGAATGGCTGTCAAGTTGAAGAAGGACCAAACTTGCCTTTGACTCCTCCAAAGAGTGGGGTTCGAACCCAAGAAAGGAGAGTACAACCAAACTTTAGTGTTTGGGTTCACGGTACTCTCTGGATGTAGGTGAACTACAACTCCCCCAAATCAAGGTCAATTTCTCCTATAGGCCTCCAGTATTTTTTTGCGAGTCATGGGGGTTCTGTGTGCCAAGTTTGGTCCAGGTCCATCCACCATTTCCCTGGTTGTGGGTGAACTACAACTCCCAGAAAGGAAGGACTGCCCCCCCCCCCAAACCCCTCCAGTAATTGGGCATATCGGGTATGCATTCCATCATTGTTTGGGTTCATAGTGTGCTCTGGATGTAGGTGAACTACAACTCATATAAATTTCTCCAAAGATCTCAAGTATTTTTTGTTGGTCGTGAGGGCTCTGTGTGCCAAGCTAGGCCTATCGTTGGTGGAGTTCAGAGTGCTCTCACATTGCAGGTGAAATATACATCCCAGTACCGAGGGTTTTGGGTGAACTACAACTCCCACAAAGGTCACAGTTTCTCTGGTTGTGGGTGAACTACAACTCTCACAAAGGAAGGTGAAGGTCACAGTTTCTCTGGTTGTGGGTGAACTACAACTCCCACAAAAGAAGGTCAGCTCCCCCCAAACCCCTCCAGGTATGCATGCCAAGTTTGGTCCAGATCCATCAGTGTTTGGGTTCACAGTGCTCTCTGGATGTAGGGGAACTACAACTTCTATAAATCCCTCCAAAGACCTCCAGTATTTGTTGTTGGTCATGGGGCTTCTGTATGCCAAGTTAGTTCCAGGTCCATCATTGGTGGGGTTCAGAGTGCTCTTAGGTTGCAGGTGAACTATACATCCCAGTACCTACAACTCAAGTATTTTTTGTTGGTCGTGAGGGCTCTGTGTGCCAAGCTAGGTCTACCATTGATTGAGTTCAGAGTGATCTCACATTGCAGGTGAACTATACATCCCAGTACCTACAACTCCTATAGGGTTTTGGGTGAACTACAACTCCCATCATGTCAGAGAAACTCTATCAGCACTTAAAGTTTGTTATGTTGGGCAAGTTTGCTCTGGATGAATCATTGGTGGGGTTCCGTGTGCTCTTGGGTTGCAGGTGAACTATACATCCCAGTACCTACAACTCAAGTATTTTTTGTTGGCCGTGAGGACTGTGTGCCAAGCTAGGTCTACCGTTGGTGGAGTTCAGAGTGATCTCACATTGCAGGTGAACTATGCATCCCAGTACCTACAACTCCTATAGGGTTTTGGGTGAACTACAACTCCCATCATGTCAGAGAAACTCTATCAGCACTTAAAGTTTGTTATGTTGGGCAAGTTTGCTCTGGATGAATCATTGGTGGGGTTCCGTGTGCTCTTGGGTTGCAGGTGAACTATACATCCCAGTACCTACAACTCAAGTATTTTTTGTTGGCCGTGAGGACTGTGTGCCAAGCTAGGTCTACCGTTGGTGGAGTTCAGAGTGATCTCACATTGCAGGTGAACTATGCATCCCAGTACCTACAACTCCTATAGGGTTTTGGGTGAACTACAACTCCCATCATGTCAGAGAAACTCTATTAGTACTTAAAGTTTGTTATGTTGGGCACGTTTGCTCTGGATGAATCATTGGTGGGGTTCCGTGTGCTCTCTGGCTGCAGGGTCTGGAGAACAAGCCCTATGAGGAGCGGCTTAACGATCTGGGCATGTTTAGCCTGAAGAAGAGAAGGCTGAGAGGGGATATGATAGCCATGTATAAATATGTGAGAGGAAGCCACAGGGAGGAGGGAGCAAGCTTGTTTTCTGCTTCCTTGGAGACTAGGACGCGGAACAATGGCTTCAAACTACAAGAGAGGAGATTCCATCTGAACATGAGAAAGAACTTCCTGACTGTGAGAGCCGTTCAGCAGTGGAACTCTCTGCCCCGGAGTGTGGTGGAGGCTCCTTCTTTGGAAGCTTTTAAACAGAGGCTGGATGACCATCTGTTAGGGGTGATTTGAATGCAATATTCCTGCTTCTTGGCAGAATGGGGTTGGACTGGATGGCCCATGAGGTCTCTTCCAACTCTTTGATTCTATGATTCTAGGGTAAACTACAGCTCCCACTGTAGTCAGTCAGTCCCTTCAAACCCCTCCAGTAGGTTGAGTTAGTCATGGGGGCTCTGCATGCCAAGTTTGGACCAGGTCCATCATTGGTGAAGGTCACAGTTTCTCTGGTTGTGGGTGAACTACAACTCCCACAAAGTAAGGCCAGCTCCTCCCAAACCCCTCCAGGTATGCATGCCAAGTTTGGTCCAGATCCATCAGTGTTTGGGTTCACAGTGCTCTCTGGATGTATTATTATTATTATTATTATTATTATTATTATTATCTTTATTTGTACCCCGCTAGCATCTCCCAAAGGACTCGATGCGGCTTACAAAGGCCAAGGCCACAATAAAACAACAATATAACAATTACATAGAAACCACAAACAAATCAAAAACATTAAAGCAATAACAGTAAACAATAAAAACAGCACACCGTGACACAATAAAACTAGGCCGGGCAAATGTACTGGGTACAGATTAAAAAGTGCTGAGTATGCTGAGTGATATAAGGATTTTGGATAAGTGCAATGCGTGGACAATATTAATCTCTAATAAAGTGCTTTTGGGACGTGTTGCTGGGGTTTCCTATTCTGGAAAGCCAGGTCTTCAAGCTCTTCCTAAAGACTGCCAACGTTGGGGCTTGTCTGATGTCCTTGGGGAGGGAATTCCAGAGTCGGGGGGCCACCACAGAGAAGGCCCTGTCCCTCGTACCCACCAACCACGCTTGCGACGCAGGTGGGATCGTGTGCAGGGCCTCTCTGGATGAACGAAGAGAGCGTGCGGGTTCATCGATGGAGATGCGGTCACGCAGGTAGGCAGGTCCCGAACTGTTTAGGGATTTGTAGGTGAGCACCTGTACCTTGAATTGAGACTGGAAAATGAACGGCAGCCAATGGAGCTCCTTCAACAGGAGGGTTGACCTCTCTCTGTAAGGAGCACCAGTTAACATCCTGGCTGCCACCCGTTGGACTAGCTGAAATTTCCGAGCCGTTTTCAAGGGCAGCCCCACGTAGAGCGCATTACAGTAGTCCAATCTAGAGGTGACCAAGGCATGGACCACCCTGGCCAGATCAGCCTTTACGAGGTACAGTCGCAGTTGGCGCACGAGTCTCAATTGTGCAAAAGCCCTCCCGGACACTGCCAACGCCTGAGCCTCAAGCGTAAGTGATGAATCCAGGAGAACTCCCAAACTGCGGACCTGTGGCTTCAGGGGGAGTGTAATCCCATCCAGCACAGGTTGCCACCCTATACCCCGGTCAGGTTTTCGATCGACCAGAAGGACCTCTGTCTTGTCGGGATTGATCTTCAGCTTGTTCGTCCTCATCCAGACAGCCACAGCGGCCAAGCGTAAGTGATGAATCCAGGAGAACTCCCAAACTGCGGACCTGTGACTTCAGGGGGAGTGTAACCCCGTCCAGCACAGGTTGCCACCCTATACCCCAATCTGGTTTTCAATTGACCAATCTTGTCGGGATTGATCTTCAGCTTGTTCCTCCTCATCCAGACCACCACAGCGGCCAAGCACTCGTCCAGCACCCGAGGGGCTTCCTTGGAATTAGGTGGAAATGAGTAATAGAGTTGTGTGTCATCTGCATAGAGATGGCACCCAACTCCAAAACTCCGGATGACCTCTCCCAGCGGTTTCATGTAGATGTTAAAAAGCATGGGAGATAGAATAGAGCCTTGCGGGACCCCACAGGTCAAAGGCCAGGGGTCCGAGCAGGCGTCTCCCAGCTTCACCATCTGGGATCGACCCTCCAGGAAGGACCGGAGCCATGACAAGACCGTGCCCCCGAGACCCATCCCAGAGAGCCGTCCCAGAAGGATACCATGATCGCTGGTATCGAAAGCCGCTGAGATGTCCAAGAGAACGAACAGAGTCACACTCCCCCTGTCCAGCTCTCTATGGAGGTCATCCACCAAGGCGACCAAAGCCATCTCGGTGGCGTGGCCAGGCCTGAACCCAGACTGTGACTGGTCCAGGTAATTGATGTCATCTAGAAAACCCTGGAGCTGGGAGGTGACCACCCGCTCCAGCACCTTGCCCAGAAACAGGAGGTTGGAGATTGGTCTGTAATTGTTCAGCACCGTGGAGTCAAGGGAGACCTTTTGAGGAGTGGGCGAACCACAGCCAGTTTTAGTCGAGATGGAAAAACCCCTTGCTCCAATGATGCATTAATGATCAATGTAGGGGAACTACAACTTCTATAAATCCCTCCAAAGACCTCCAGTATTTGTTGTTGGTCATGGGCCTTCTGTATGCCAAGTTAGTTCCAGGTCCCTCATTGGTGGGGTTCAGAGTGCTCTTAGGTTGCAGGTGAACTATACATCCGAGTACCTACAACTCCGATAAGTGGAAAAAGGGAGAAATCACCAAAGAAGAATTCAAACAAATAGCCAACACCTGTAGGGAAAAGGTCCGCAAGGCTAAAGCACAAAACGAGCTCAGGCTTGCCAGGGACATTAAAAACAATAAAAAGGGCTTCTTTTCTTATGTCAGTAGAAAAAGGAAAAACAAGGAGGCGATAGGACCTCTTCGAGGAGAAGATGGGGCAATGCTGACAGGGGATAGGGAAAAGGCAGAACTACTTAATGCATTCTTTGCCTTAGTCTTCTCACAAAAAGAGAGTCTTCAACCTCAGCAAGATGGAGTGGATGAGGGATTGGAGGACATCCAACCCCAAATTGGGAAAGAAGTCGTCCAGGAATACCTGGCCGCTCTTAATGAGTTCAAGTCCCCTTTCAGGGCCAGATCAACTCCACCCCAGAGTATTGAAGGAACTAGCGGAAGTCATTTCGGAACCATTGGCAACCATCTTTGAGAGTTCTTGGAGAACGGGAGAAGTTCCAGCAGATTGGAGGAGGGCCAATGTGGTCCCAATCTTCAAGAAGGGAAAAAAGGACGACCCAAACAACTACCGTCCGGTCAGCCTCACGTCGATACCGGGCAAGATTCTGGAAAAGATTGTTAAGGAAGCGGTCTGCAAACACTTAGAAACAAATGCGGTCATCGCTAATAGTCAACACGGATTGATCAAAAACAAGTCATGCCAGACTCATCTGATCTCTTTCTTCGATAGAGTTACAAGCTGGGTAGATGCGGGAAATGCCGTGGATGTAGCGCACCTGGATTTCAGGAAGGCCTTCGACAAGGTCCCCCATGACCTTCTGGCAAGGAAACTAGTCCAATGTGGGCTAGGCAAAACTACGGTGAGGTGGATCTGGAATTGGTTAAATGGACGAACACAGAGAGTGCTCACTAATGCTTCCTCTTCATCTTGGAAAGAAGTGACGAGCGGAGTGCCGCAGGGCTCCGTCCTGGGCCCAGTCCTGTTCAACATCTTTATTAATGACTTAGATGAAGGGCTAGAAGGCAGGATCATCAAGTTTGCAGACGACACCAAATTGGGAGGGATAGCCAATAGTCCAGAGGACAGGAGCAGGATTCAAAATGACCTTGACAGATTAGAGAGATGGGCCAAAACTAACAAAATGAAGTTCAACAGTGACAAATGCAAGATACTCCACTTTGGCAGAAAAAATGAAATGCAAAGATACAGAATGGGGGACAATGCCTGGCTCGAGAGCAGATCTTGGAGTCCTCGTGGACAACAAGTTAAACATGAGCCAACAATGTGATGTGGCGGCAAAAAAAGCCAATGGGATTTTGGCCTGCATCAATAGGAGCATAGTGTCTAGATCTAAGGAAGTAATGCTACCCCTCTATTCTGCTTTGGTTAGAAAACATCTGGAATATTGTGTCCAATTCTGGGCACCACAATTCAAGAGAGATGTTGACAAGCTGGAATGTGTCCAGAGGAGGGCGACTAAAATGATCAAGGGTCTGGAGAACAAGCCCTATGAGGAGCGGCTTAGGGAACTGGGCATGTTTAGCCTGAAGAAGAGAAGGCTGAGGGGAGATATGATAGCCATGTATAAATATGTGAGAGGAAGCCACAGGGAGGAGGGAGCAAGCTTGTTTTCTGCTTCCTTGGAGACTAGGACGCGGAACAATGGCTTCAAACTACAAGAGAGGAGATTCCATCTGAACATGAGGAAGAACTTCCTGACTGTGAGAGCCGTTCAGCAGTGGAACTCTCTGCCCCGGAGTGTGGTGGAGGCTCCTTCTTTGGAAGCTTTTAAGCAGAGGCTGGATGGCCATCTGTCAGGGGTGATTTGAATGCAATATTCCTGCTTCTTGGCAGAATGGGGTTGGACTGGATGGCCCATGAGGTCTCTTCCAACTCTTTGATTCTATGATTCTATGAAATCATGCGAATTCTCCCCAACCCTCTCAGTTGCTCATCAGTTCCTCTGTTTGCTGTGTGGCATAGAAAATAATAGAAAAGGGTTAAGGGAGCGGCAGTGGGTGGGGTCATGCAAATTCCACACCAATGGTAGAGAGTCAGAAACACTAGGATGTCTGTGGTGGAGGAAACACAGACACCAGAAGTTGTGAGGTCTTTTAACCCACCCACCCCCCTGCACTGTCCTCCTTTGTGGCTCTTCAATCAAGCCTTTGAGAATATTTATTACTTCATCACACTAGAGAAGGAATTCACTTTAACTCCGGTTTCTGCCTCCTGCAGATCCTGGTCCAGATCCATCGTTGGTTGAGTTCACAGCGTTCTCTGGGTATAAGGGACTGTGAACTGGCCCTCTGTTTAAAAAGTTTGAGGACCCTGTTGCAATGCATGTCGGAGACTATCATTTGGAGAATGTATTGTCGAAGGCTTTCATGGCCGGAATCACTGGGTTGTTGTAGGTTTTTTCGGGCTATATGGCCATGTTCCAGAGGCATTCTCTCCTGACGTTTCGCCTGCATCTATGCCAAGCATCCTCAGAGGTAGTGAGGTCTGTTGGAACTAGGAAAAAGGGTTTATATATATGTGGAATGACCAGGGTGGGGCAAAGAACTCTTGTCTTTAGGAGCTATTATTATTATTATTATTATTATTATTATTATTATTATTTACAGCTTTTATATTCTGCCCTTCTCACTCCGCAGGGGACTCAGGGTGGATTAGATGGCTTTTGAGGGCTCTTCCAACTCTAGCCTTCTCTTAAGTTCCTTTCTCATTCTTGCTCTGCCTTCCTCTCTCTGTAATGTCAGATTTAGCTGGTTTGAAACAAGCTGCCACATCTTCCGATTCACAGCTCAAGCTTTTTATAGAGGACAGCTTTGCATCTGAAGATACTGTCAAGTCCGAGTCTAAGAAAAGAGAGCTTTGTTGGCTGGCAGCAGATGGAGAGCAGACCGCCCTCGCCCTGAATGCTCACGAAATAGATTTTTGTCAAAATGATCAATTATCTATGCACTTTTATGCAAATTGAGGTGTAGTATCTATAGTCACGGTATTGCCATTTGAATTCAAACTCAGCTATATCCCATTCATCTGGTAAGCCAGTTAATATTATTTGTTTATTTGTTTGTTTGTTTGTTTGTTTACAGCTTTTATATTCCGCCCTTCTCACCCCGCAGGGGACTCAGGGCGGATTACAGTGTACACATATATGGCAAACATTCAATGCCAATTTTGACATACAAACATACACAGAGGCTATTTAACTTTTTCTGGCCGCCAGGGTAGCTGTCACTTTCATCGTCCATCTGCAACGCTGATGAAGCACTTCCGCATTCCCCGCATGCTTCCCCGCTGGAATGCTTTGCTGGAGTCTTCCTTATGGCCTCATAAATCAATTAATTTAGCCTCCCCACACAAGGTGGTACCTAATTTTCCTACTTGACAGATGCAACTGCCTTTCGGGTTGCAAAGGTCGACAACAGGCTACACAATTGGTTGGAAACCCACTCCAATCCAGGCTGGCTTCAAACTCATGACCTTTTGGTCAGAGTGATCTTAATGCAGCTGACACTCAGCCAGCTGCGCCACAATCCCGGTGTTAAGATGGAAAGGCAAGAGGTTATGTTCCCAAAACATCTTTTGATGTCTTCTGACCCAGTTCTGAACTTCTTAGTATAGAATCATAGAATCCTAGAGTTGGAAGAGACCTCATGGGCCATCCAGTCAAACCCTATTCTGCCAAGAAGCAGGAATATTGCATTCAAATCACCCCTGACAGATGACCATCCAGCCTCTGTTTAAAAGCTTCCAAAGAAGGAGCCTCCACCACACTCAGGGGCAGAGAGTTCCACTGCTGAACGGCTCAGCAGTGGTATTGGTTTGTTATCGGCCATCACTTTATTTCCCAGGAGTCCTCATGGACAACAAGTTAAACATGAGCCAACAATGTGAGAGCCGTTCAGCAGTGGAACTCTCTGCCACGGAGTGTGGTGGAGGCTCCTTCTTTGGAAGCTTTTAAACAGGGGCTGGATGGCCATCTGTCAGGGGTGATTTGAATGCAATATTCCTGCTTCTTGGCAGAATGGGGTTGGACTGGATGGCCCATGAGGGCTCTTCCAACTCTTTGATTCTATGATTCTATGATGTGGCAGCAAAAAAAGCCAATGGGATTTTGGCCTGCATCGATAGGAGTCTAGTGTCTAGATCTAGGGAAGTCATGCTCCCCATGCTCTATTCTGCCTTGGTTAGACCACACCTGGAATATTGTGTCCAGTTCTGTGCACCGCAATTGAAGAGAGATATTGACAAGCTAGAATGCGGCAACTAAAATGATCAAGAGTCTGGAGAACAAGCCCTATGAGGAGCGGCTTAAAGAGCTGGGCATGTTTAGCCTGAAGAAGAGAAGGCCGAGAAGAGACATGATAGCCTTGTATCAATATGTGAAAAGAAGTCATAGGGAGGAGGGAGCAAGCTTGTTTTCTGCTGCCCTGGAGACTACGATGCGGAACAATGGCTTCAAACTACAAGAGAGGAGATTCCATCTGAACATTAGGAAGAACTTCCTGACTGTGAGAGCCGTTCAGCAGTGGAACTCTCTGCCCCGGAGTGTGGTGGGGGCTCCTTCTTTGGAAGCTTTTAAGCAGAGGCTGGATGGCCATCTGTCAGGGGTGCTTTGAATGCAATATTCCTGCTGTATTGTCGAAGACTTTCATGGCTGGAATCACTAGGTTCTTGTGGGTTTTTTCGGGTTATAGAGCCATGTTCTAGAGGCATTTCTCCTGATGTTTCGCCTACATCTATGGCAAGCATCCTCAGAGGTAGTGAGGTCTGTTGGAATTAGGACAATGGGTTTATATATCTGTGGAATGGCTGGGGTGAGAGGAAACAACCAGGCACATCTTAATACCTCTCAACAGGGGATTTTCCCAGGCTCAGCCAGGCCTTCAAATGCTAATGAAGGTGGTCAGTTGAAACATTCACATCTAGCTCCAGCAGGGAAGAGCTCCTTGCCCCACCCCAGCCATTCCACAGATATATAAACCCATTGTCCTAATTCCAACAGACCTCACTACCTCTGGGGATGCTTGCCATAGATGCAGGCGAAACGTCAGGAGAAATGCCTCTAGAACATGGCCCTATAGCCCGAAAAAACCCACAAGAACCTAGTGATTCCAGCCATGAAAGCCTTCGACAATACAACCAGGCACATCTTAACACCTCTCAACAAAACATTTTCCCAGGCTCAGCCAGGCTTTCAAATGCTAATGAAGGTGGTCAGTTGAAACATTCACACCTAGCTCCAGCAGAGAAGAGCTCTTTGCCCCACCCCAGCCATTCCACAGATATATAAACCCATTGTCCTAATTCCAACAGACCTCACTACCTCTGAGGATGCTTGCCATAGATGCAGGCGAAACGTCAGGAGAAATGCCTCTAGAACATGGCCCTATAGCCCGAAAAAACCCACAAGAACCTAGTGATTCCAGCCATGAAAGCCTTCGACAATACAACCAGGCACATCTTAACACCTCTCAACAAAACATTTTCCCAGGCTCAGCCAGGCTTTCAAATGCTAATGAAGGTGGTCAGTTGAAACATTCACACCTAGCTCCAGCAGAGAAGAGCTCTTTGCCCCACCCCAGCCATTCCACAGATATATAAACCCATTGTCCTAATTCCAACAGACCTCACTACCTCTGAGGATGCTTGCTATAGATGCAGGCGAAACGTCAGGAGAAATGCCTCTAGAACATGGCCCTATAACCCGAAAAAACCCACAAGAACCTAATATTCCTGCTTCTTGGCAGAATGGGGTTGGACTGGATGGCCCATGAGGTCTCTTCCAACTCTATGATTCTATGCCTGCCATCGATGTGGGCGAAATGTCAGGAGAGAATGCTTCTGGGACATGGCCAGACAGCCCGGAAAACTCACAGCAATCCATTAACCACTATGTAAAGGAATTATAATTGGACATCTGTATCTGCTGATTCATTATGCGGATGTAGCCCTGGATGGCAATGAGTATGACACCCCGACTTAAGGGTATTTCAGCTTGCGGGGATTCACCTGGATGGTGAGAGGTGCAAATGAATGGCGGGGAGCACTAGCTTTGTGATGCCTGTTCTCTGCCTCCATCTCCACCTTCTCCCGGCAACGGTCTCCATGGTGACGTGGGAAGGATGCGGGTGCTCCAGGCGCGGAGGATGGATGGAGGGGACCGGGCGAGCCTGCCGCCACTAGCCGAGGGGAAGCGGCTTACTTCCAGACGATTGACTCCATCTGCTTGGTGCTCCGGCAGCAGCGATAACTCCGTTGAGCAGCTGTGGCACCAAGGAAGAGACGTGGTCCGGCACTGGCCGGTCTCGACGATCCGATTACTGTAAAATATTGATCCAAAAGTAATAATAAAACCAATTTGATGTTTTCCTCTTCTCCAAAACCCCGTGTTTTCTGTTCTGCGGCAGATTGACAGGGGGAGTGTGTCCTTGTTGGCAGGGCCGTAGCTAGCAAAAAATTTCGGGAGGGGTTGAAATTTTCGGGGGGGGGGGGGTTGAAAATTTCACACGGGGGGGGGGGGGGTTGAAACCTGCCTCCTAGCTCACACTGAAGCAAAGAGCACAGCAGGGGGCAGAGCAGCCTTCAATAGCCTGCAGCTCCGCCCTTGTCAACCACCTCCACCAAGTCTGGCCTCCTTAATGAGAGCATTCAACATCCCCCACCCCAACTTGGTTGCTTCACTACTGTTCTGTCGCGCGCTGGGCCTGTAAATAATTGTCTTTAGAACAGGATGTGCAACCTTTGCCCAGCGGGAAGCCAGGGGGCCTAAAGAGAAGTTCTCAGAGGTTTCGACCACAAACAGTCTTTAGATGGCTTGAGAAGTACAACAAAGTCTTTCATTAATGAACAATCAAACAGAAACTTCTCTTGTCTTCAGTGAAGTTAAGCAAATCATTCCAAGCTTTTGGGCAACTGGTGAATTCCTAATCTTGCCCACGAAGGACAGGCAACTGTCTTCAATAACTTCTTCTTTAAAGGAAAATCCACGTTTTAACTTCTCCCAGGTTGACTGTAATCATAGAATCATAGAATCATACAAAGAGTTGGAAGAGACCTCATGGGCCATCCAGTCCAACCCCCTGCCAAGAAGCAGGAATATTGCATTCAAATCACCCCTGACAGATGGCCATCCAGCCTCTGCTTAAAAGCTTCCAAAGAAGGAGCCTCCACCACACTCCGGGGCAGAGAGTTCCACTGCTGAACGGCTCTCGCAGTCAGGAAGTTCTTCCTCATGTTCAGATGGAATCTCCTCTCTTGTAGTTTGAAGCCATTGTTCCATTGCGTCCTAGTCTCCAAGGAAGCAGAAAACAAGCTTGCTCCCTCCTCCCTGTGGCTTCCTCTCACATATTTATACATGGCTATCATATCTCCTCTCAGCCTTCTCTTCTTCAGGCTAAACATGCCCAGTTCCCTAAGCCGCTCCTCATAGAGCTTGTTCTCTAGACCCTTGATCATTTTAGTCGCCCTCCTCTGGACACATTCCAGCTTGTCAATATCTAACCTTTACTGATGTGGGCTCCCCTACCGGGTCGAACTGCATCTCAAACGCCGAGTGGACCTACCAGCAAGGCAGTAGATGTTCTCCAGCTGGAGTTCTTTGGTCTTTAGGGCTGTTTTCCTGGAAATTCTTTGGAGACTCTTAAGACCTTTCTCCCCCGGAAGGTCTTAAGGGTTGAAGCTTTCGTACAGGGGAAGCTTGCACACATCCTATACATAAGCTTACCTTGCTGAGACTAACTAAAAATGGCTCCCTTCCCTTCCCAATTGCCCTGAGCAAGGGGCGGGACTAAAACTTAAAATTGATGGACAGGTGACTTGCCCTATGACTGCAACCAAAAGAAGCCACCTATCTGCAGAGTCCCTGAAACCTAGGACTGCAAGCAAACATTTAATACAAAGCAAATAAAGTTGGAGCTCCTGGTACAGCTGGACCAGAACAACTACATTGGCTATTGTTGCAAGTAATGACAGTGTGAATAAATTGCCAATATTTGCTTGCAGTTCTGGAGGGACTCTTGATTTTTGCATCTCATAGACTTAGTTAGCATGGGGATTTGGTTAACCAGTTAAAATTGATGAGTAAACCGGGTTTTTAAAAAAAATCTGAAGCATTTCGGGGGGGGGGGGTTGAACCCCTAACCCCCCCCCCCCTCGCTACAGGCCTGCTTGTTGGGTCTCCTGGATATCTCAGCAGCTTTTGATACCATCGACCATGGTATCCTTCTGGGGAGGCTCTCCAGAATGGGTCTGCAGTGGCTCCGCTCCTTCCTGGAGGGTCGCTCCCAGTTGGTGAAGCTGGGGGATACCTGCTCGGACCTGTGGTCGTTGACCGATGGGGTCCCGCAAGGTTCCATTCTATCTCCCACATGAAACCACTGAGTGAGGTCATCCGGAGTTTTGGAGTTGGGTGCAATCTATACGCAGACGCACTGGGGTTGTAGCGCAGCTGGCTGAGTGTCAGCTGCATTAAGATCACTCTGATCAATCACCTCTCAACAAAA
Organism: Anolis sagrei; assembly: GCF_037176765.1. Taxonomy (NCBI): domain Eukaryota; kingdom Metazoa; phylum Chordata; class Lepidosauria; order Squamata; family Anolidae; genus Anolis; species Anolis sagrei. The sequence continues at coordinate 14,132,002 of NC_090032.1, forward strand.
GTTTGCTCTAGGCACTGACAGGCCATTATATGTTAATCAAGGTGATCAGTTGAAACATTCACACCTAGCTCCAGCAGATAAGAGTCCTTTGTCCCACCCTGGTCATTCCACAGATGTATAAACCCTTTTTCCTAGTTCCAAAACACCTCACTACCTCTGAGGATGCTTGCCATAGATGCAGGCGAAACGTCAGGAGAGAATGCCTCTAGAACATGGCCATATACCGGGATTGTGGTGCAGCTGGCTGAGTGTCAGCTGCATTAAGATCACTCTGACCAAAAGGTCATGAGTTCGAAGCCAGCCCGGGTTGGAATGGGTTTCCAACCAATTGTGTGTAGCCTGTTGTCGACCTTTGCAACCCGAAAGACAGTTGCATCTGTCAAGTAGGAAAATTAGGTACCACCTTAAAAGTGTGGGGAGGCTAAATTAACTGATTTATGAGGCCATAAAAAAAGAAGATTCCAGCAGGGAAGCATGCGGGGAATGCGGAAGTGCTTCATCAGCGTTGCAGATGGACGATGAAAGCGACAGCTCCCCTGGTGGCCAGAAAAAGTTAAATAGCCTCTGTGTATGTCTGTATATGTTTGTATGTCAAAAATTGGCACTGAATGTTTGCCATATATGTGTACACTGTAATCCGCCCTGAGTCCCCTGCGGGGTGAGAAGGGCGGAATATAAAAGCTGTAAATAAATAAATAAATAGATAAATAATAAAAGAATGAAACCCAACTCTATTACCCATTTCCACCGAATTCGGAGGAAGCCTCCAAGGCCTTGAACCAGTGGCCTTTGACCTATGGGGTCCCACAAGGTTCCATTCTATCCCCCATGCTTTGAAACCACTGGTTGAGGTCATCTGGAGTTTTGGAGTTGAGTGCCATCTGTATGCAAATGACACCCAACTCTACTACCCATTTCCACCAAACTCCAAGGAAGCCTCCCAGGCCTTGAACCAGTGGCCTTTGACCTGGGGGGTCCCGCAAGCTCCCATTCTATCCCCCATGCTTTTCAATATCTACATGAAACCACTGGGTGAGGTCATCTGGAGTTTTGGAGTTGGGTGCCATCTGTATGCAGATGACACCCAACTCTACTACTCATTTCCACCAAACTCCAAGGAACCCTCCCAGGCCTTGAACCAGTGGCCTTTGACCTGTGGGGTCCTGCAAGGTTCCATTCTATCCCTCATGCTTTTCAATATCTACATGGAACCACTGGGTGAGGTTATCTGGAGTTTTGGAGTTGGGTGCCATCTGTATGCAGATGACACCCAACTCTACTACTCATTTCCACCAAACTCCAAGGAAACCTCCCAGGCCTTGAACCAGTGGCCTTTGACCTGGGGGGTCTCGCAAGGTTCAATTCTATCCCCCATGCTTTTCAATATCTACATGAAACCACTGGGTGAGGTTATCCGGAGTTTTGGAGTTGGGTGCCATCTGTATGCAGATGACACCCAACTCTACTACCCATTTCCACCAAACTCCAAGGAACCCTCCCAGGCCTTGAACCAGTGGCCTTTGACCTGTGGGGTCCTGCAAGGTTCCATTCTATCCCTCATGCTTTTCAATATCTACATGGAACCACTGGGTGAGGTTATCTGGAGTTTTGGAGTTGGGTGCCATCTGTATGCAGATGACACCCAACTCTACTACTCATTTCCACCAAACTCCAAGGAAACCTCCCAGGCCTTGAACCAGTGGCCTTTGACCTGGGGGGTCTCGCAAGGTTCAATTCTATCCCCCATGCTTTTCAATATCTACATGAAACCACTGGGTGAGGTTATCCGGAGTTTTGGAGTTGGGTGCCATCTGTATGCAGATGACACCCAACTCTACTACCCATTTCCACCAAACTCCAAGGAAGCCTCCCAGGCCTTGAACCAGTGGCCTTTGACCTGTGGGGTCCTGCAAGTTTCCATTCTATCCCCCATGCTTTTTAGTAACCACTGGGTGAGGTCATCTGGAGTTTTGGAGTTGGGTGCCATCTATATGCAGATGACACCCAACTCTACTACCCATTTCCACCGAATTCCAAGGAAGCCTCCCAGACCTTGAAGCAGTGTCTTACAGCTGTGATGGACTGGATGAAGCTTAATCCAGACAAGACAGAGGTCCTCCTGGTCAGTCACGGTCCGACTGGGGTATTGGGTGGCAACCTGTGCTCGACGGAGTTACACTCCCCCTGAGGGCGCAGGTCCGTAGCTTGGGGTCCTTCTGGACTCAACGCTGTCGCTTGATGCTCAGGTGTCGGCGGTGGCTGGGAGGGCCTTTGCAAAACTTAAACTCGTGCGCCAGCTACGACCATACCTCGTGAAGTCTGATGTGGCCAGGGTGGACCATGCCTTGGTTACATCCAAACTGGGCTACTGCAATGCGCTGTACGTGGGGCTGCCCTTGAAGACGGCCCGGAAGTTTCAACTGGTACAACGAGCAGCAGCCAGGGAGTATACAATACCCCTATTAAAACAGCTTCATTGGCTGCCAATAAGTTGCCGAGCCAAATTCAAGGTGCAGGTCATGACCTATAAAGCCCTAAATGGTTCAGGCTCCGTGATCGCATCTCCTATGAACCGGCATGAGCTCCAAGATCTTCCGGGGAGGCACTCCTCTCGGTCCCACTACCGTCTCAAGCGTGGTTGGTGGGGACGAGAGAGAGGGCCTTCTCAGTGGTGGCCCCCCGCCTCTGGAACGCCCTTCCAAGGGAAATAAGACAGGCCCCATCCCTCCCCTCGTTTCGTAAGAGCTTGAAGACCTGGTGATTTCAACAAGCCTTTGAAAATGACCAGTTCTAACTCAGCCCCACACATTGCTGAATACGGCCTTATTCTTCCTACCAATTACCCAGATCATTTCCCTTAAACTCCATCTGTGTTCATATTTGGGCATATGGAATATTCGTGCCAAGTTTGGTCCAGATCCATCATTGTTTGAGTCCACAGTGCTCTCTGGATGTAGGTGAATTACAACTCCCAAACTCAAGGTCAATGCCCACCAAATCCTTCCAGTGTGTTCGGTTGGTCATGGAAGTCCTGTATGCCATGTTTGGTTCAATTCCATCATTGGTGGAGTTCAGAATGCTCTTTGATCGTAGGTAAACTATAAATCCCAGCAACTACAACTCCCAAATGTCAAGGTCTATTTCCCTTAAACTCCATCTGTGTTCATATTTGGGCAGATGGAATATTCGTGCTAAGTTTGGTCCAGATCCATCATTGTTTGAGTCTGGATGTGGGTGAACTACAATTCCCTGGATGTGGGTGAACTACAATTCCCAAACTCAAGGTCAATGTCCACCAAACCCTTCCAGTTTTTTCTGTTGGTCATGGGAGCCCTGTGTGCTAAGTTTGGCCCAATTCCATCATTGGTGGAGTTCAGAATGCTCTTTGATTGTAGGTAAACTATAAATCCCAGCAACGACAATTCCCAAATGACAAAATCATTTTTTTTTAAAGTGGAGGACATACATTGGGTTGTTAGGTGTCTTGTGTCCAAATGTGGTGTCAATTCCCCTAGTGGTTTTTGAGTTCTGATGGTATCACAAACGAACATTACATTTTTATTTATATAGATCAGTGGTTCTCAACCTTTCCAATGTTGTGACCACTTAATACAGTTCCTGATGTTGTGGTGACCCCCAACCATAAAATTATTTTGGTTGCTAGTTCATAACTAATTTTGCTACTGTTATGAATTGTAATGTAAATATCTGATATGGAGAATGTATTTTCATTCACTGGACCAAATTTGTCACAAATTCCCGATATGGGGTTGGGGAGGGGTTGGAATATTGTGTCCAATTCTGGGCACCACAATTCAAGAGAGATATTGACAAGCTGGAATGTGTCCAGAGGAGGGCGACTCAAATGATCAAGGGTCTGGAGAACAAGCCCTATGAGGAGCGGCTTAAGGAGCTGGGCATGTTTAGCCTGAAGAAGAGAAGGCTGAGAGGAGATATGATAGCCATGTATAAATATGTGAGAGGAAGCCACAGGGAGGAGGGAGCAAGCTTGTTTTCTGCTTCCTTGGAGACTAGGACGCGGAACGATGGCTTCAAAGTACAAGAGAGGAGATTCCATCTGAACATGAGGAAGAACTTCCTGACTGTGAGAGCCGTTCAGCAGTGGAACTCTCTGCCCCGGAGTGTGGTGGAGGCTCCTTCTTTGGAAGCTTTTAAGCAGAGGCTGGATGGCCATCTGTCAGGGGTGATTTGAATGCAATATTCCTGTTTCTTGGCAGAATGGGGTTGGACTGGATGGCCCATGAGGTCTCTTCCAACTCTTTGATTCTATGATTCTATTTTGTCATTTGGGAGTTATAGTTGCTGGGATTTATAGTTAACCTACAATCAAAGAGCATTCTGAACCCCACCAACGATAGAATTGAACCAAACTTGGCACGCAGGTCTTCCAAGACCAACAGAAAATACTGGAAGGGCTTGATGGGAATTGACCTTGAGTTTGGGAGTTGTAGTTTACCTATATCCAGAGAGAACTCTGGACTCAAAGAGTGATAAATCTATTGTTGAAGGCTATAGTCAAGGTGGTCAGTTAGAATCATAGAATCAAGAGTTGGAAGAGACCTCATGGGCCATCCAGTTCAACCCCATTCTGCCAAGAAGCAGGAATATTGCATTCAAATCACCCCTGACAGATGGCCATCCAGCCTCTGCTTAAAAGCTTCCAAAGAAGGAGCCTCCACCACACTCCGGGGCAGAGAGTTTCACTGCTGAAGCAATCACACCTAGCTCCAACAGACAAGAGTTCTTTGTCCCACCCTGGTCATTCCACAGATATATACACCCATTTTCCTAGTTCCAACAAACCTCACTACCTCTGAGGATGCTTGCCATAGATGCAGGTGAAACGTCAGGAGAGAATGCCTCTAGAACATGGCCATATAGGCCAAAAAAAACCCTACAACAACCCAGTGATAGATCTGTGCCAAACTTGGCATGAATACTGAATATGCCCAAATGTAAACACTGGTGGAGTTTGGGGGAAACAGACCTTGACATTTGGGAGTTGTAGATGCTGGGATTTATAGTTCACCTATAAATAATAATAAAGCTGATAGTCACATTCTCATACTTTGTAAACTTAACATCAGAGGAGAGCCTCATATTTGGTATGCAGACTTCGCGAATAATAATAATAATAATAATAATAATAATAATAATAATAATAGTTCACCTACAATCAAAGAGCATTCTGAACCCCACCAACGATGGAACTGAACCAAACTTGGCACACAGAACTCCCACGCCCAACAGAAAATACTGGAAGGGTTTGGTGGGCATTGACCTTGAGTTTTGGAGTTGTAGTTCTCCTACATCCAGAGAGCACTGTGGACTCAAACAATGATAGATCTGGACCAAACTTGGCACAAATACTCAAAATGCCCAAATGTAAACACTGGTGGAATTTGGGGAAAATAAACCTTGACGTTTGGGAGTTGTAGATGCTGGGATTTATAGTTCACCTACAATCAAAGAGCATTCGGAACCCCACCAATGATAGAATTGAACCAAACTTGGCACACAGAACTCCCACGCCCAACAGAAAATACTGGAAGGGTTTGGTGGGCATTGACCTTGAGTTTTGGAGTTGTAGTTCTCCTACATCCAGAGAGCACTGTGGACTCAAACGATGATAGATCCGGACCAAACTTGGCACAAATACTCAAAATGCCCAAATGTAAACACTGGTGGAGTTTGGGGAAAATAGACCTTGATGTTTGGGAGTTGTAGATGCTGGGATTTATAGTTCACCTACAATCAAAGAGCATTCGGAACCCCACCAATGATAGAATTGAACCAAACTTGGCACACAGTATTCCTATGACCAACAGAAAATATTTTTTCCGATGGTCTTTGGTGACCCCTCTGACACCTCCTCGCGACCCCCCCAGGGGTCCCGACCCCCAGGTTGAGAAACACTGATATAGATTGTTTTGTTAATCTTATGGTTATGTTGTTTTACTTGGTATGTTTTGTGATGTTACCTGGGAACCGCTCTGAGTCCCCTTGGGGAGATGGAGCGGTATATAAATAAATTAATAATAATAATAATAATAATAATAATAATAATTACTATTATTACTATTATTACTATTATTATTATTATTATTACTATTATTATTATAATTATTCCACAAGGACACAGCATTGCAGCAAGAGGCAGGAGAGATCTGTATTGCCCCCAAAGCGAGGAGCCACCTTTCGTTTTATTTCAAAATCTATAGGTCTATAGGTTCCAATATCACACATCCCTTGATTGGTTCGTTCTCCTTCCGTCCAATAGTAGTCCAATGGTGCTTCCGATCCTTTGTTTTCCTTCCCCAGGAAGCAAAAAAAGTAACCAAAATCTCACGCAAGTCGAAAAACTCAGAGAACTTGTCACACATCTGGAAATCTCCCAAATTAGAATGGGCTATATAGGGTCCGACAATGGCCATGTGGACCCATTGTTTTGGGGTTCAGGGGCGTCGCCTTCTCCAAAGAGATTGCCATTTGGTGGGACGCAGGTTCAGAGAAACCCACTTCCTGTGCGGAAAGGAAATAAGGTCTGTTATGACATCTTGCGCATGTCGGGGTCCCACGAGGAATATGGATCAACACCCCTAAACCAATCTCATTTCCATGTAAACCTCGCCTCTCAACCGTCCCTCATCGTTCCCAATCTGGGAACCCCTGTGCAGGCAGGACTGAATCATAGAATCATAGAATCAAAGAGTTGGAAGAGACCTCGTGGGCCATCCAGTCCAACCCCATTCTGCCAAGAAGCAGGAATATTGCATTCAAATCACCCCTGACAGATGGCCATCCAGCCCCTGTTTAAAAGCTTCCAAAGAAGGAGCCTCCACCACACTCCGGGGCAGAGAGTTCCACTGCTGAACGGCTCTCACAGTCAGGAAGTTCTTCCTCATGTTCAGATGGAATCTCCTCTCTTGTAGTTTGAAGCCATTGCTCCGCGTCCTAGTCTCCAAGGAAGCAGAAAACAAGCTTGCTCCCTCCTCCCTGTGGCATCCTATCACATATTTATACATGGCTATCATATCTCCTCTCAGCCTTCTCTTCTTCAGGCTAAACATGCCCAGTTTCTTAAGCCGCTCCTCATAGGGCTTGTTCTCCAGACCCTTGATCATTTTAGTTGCTCTCCTCTGGACACATTCCAGCTTGTCAATATCTCTCTTGAATTGTGGTGCCCAGAATTGGACACAATATTCCAACAGGTCGCAGGAGAGGCGGATGAGCTCCCTCTATCAGCTCCAGCTCCTCATGTGAGGACATGAGAGAAGCCTCCCACAAGGATGATAAAGACATCAAATCATCCGGGCATCCCCTGGGCAACGTCCTTGCCGACGGCCAATTCTCTCACACCAGAAGCGACTTGCAGTTTCTCAAGTCGCTCCTGATACGACCAAAAAAAATCCATCAATGGCCCAAAACTACTTCTATCAAGACCGTTCTTCCCTTCGCCACCAAGGATCCAAAATTTGTTGAAGGCTTTCATGGCCAAAATCACTGGATTGCTGTGAGTTTTCCAGACTGTATGGCCATGTTCCAGAAGCATTCTCCTCTGACATTTCACCCACATCTATGGCAGGCATCCTCAGAGGTTGAGAGGTCTATTGGAAACTAGTTAAGTGGGGTTTATATATGTACGGAATGTCCAGGGTGGGAGAAAGAACTCTTTGACCTCACTACCTCTGAGGATGCTTGCCATAGATGCAGGCGAAACGTCAGGAGAAATGCCTCTAGAACATGGCCCTATAGCTCGAAAAAACCCACAAGAACCTAACTCTTTGTCTGTTTGAGGCAAGTGCGAATGTTGCAATTGGCCACCTTGATTTGCACTGAATAGCCTTGCAGCTTCAAAGCCTGGCTGCTTCCTGCCTCTGGGCCTTTTTCACCCACATCTGTGGCAAGCAGCCTCAGAGTTTGTAAGGACTGATGGAAACTAGGCAAGTTGAGTTTATATATCTGTGGAATAATGTCCAGGGTGGGAGAAAGAACTCTTGCTGCAATTGGCCAGCTTGATTAGCACTGAATAGCCTGGCAGCTTCAAAGCCTGGCTGCTTCCTGCCTCTGGGCACTTTTCACCCACATCTGTGGCAAGCAGCCTCAGAGTTTGTAAGGACTGATGGAAACTAGGCAAGTGGAGTTTATATATCTGTGGAATAATGTCCAGGGTGGGAGAAAGAACTCTTGCTGCAATTGGCCATCTTGATTAGAACTGAATAGCCTTGCAGCTCCAAAGCCTGGCTGCTTCCTGCCTCTGCGCATTCTTCACCCACATCTGTGGCAAGCAGCCTCAGAGTTTGCAAGGACTGATGGAAACTAGGCAAGTGGGGTTTATATATCTCTTCCAGCTCTAGGATTCAACAATAATAATAATAATAATAATAATAATAATAATAATAATGGGGTTTCCTTCTCTTGAAGGAATATTGTGTCCAATTCTGGGCACCACAATTCAAGAGAGATATTGACAAGCTGGAATGTGTCCAGAGGAGAGCGACTAAAATGATCAAGGGGCTGGAGAACAAGCCCTATGAGGAGCGGCTTAAGGAGCTGGGCATGTTTAGCCTGAAGAAGAGAAGGCTGAGAGGAGATATGATAGCCATGTATAAATATGTGAGAGGAAGCCACAGGGAGGAGGGAGCAAGCTTGTTTTCTGCTTCCTTGGAGACTAGGACGCGGAACAATGGCTTCAAACTACAAGAGAGGAGATTCCATCTGAACATGAGGAAGAACTTCCTGACTGTGAGGGCCGTTCAGCAGTGGAACTCTCTGCCCCGGAGTGTGGTGGAGGCTCCTTCTTTGGAAGCTTTTAAACAGAGGCTGGATGGCCATCTGTCAGGGGTGATTTGAATGCAATATTCCTGCTTCTTGGCAGAATGGGGTTGGACTAGATGGCCCATGAGGTCTCTTCCAACTCTTTGATTCTATGATTCTATGACCCTTTTAAGCTGAGGCTGGATGACCATCTGTTGGGAGGGCGTTGATGGTGTCTTCCTGCATGGCAGGATGAGGTTGGATTGGATGGCTTCTTCTGACTCTAGGATTGAATAATAATAATAATAATAATAATAATAATAATAATAATAATAATGGAGTTTCCTTCTCTAGACCCTTTTAAGCTGAGGCTGGATGACCATCTGTTGGGAGGGCTTTGATAGTTCCTTCCTGCATGGCAAGGTGGGGTTGGACTGGATAGCCTCTTTTGACTCTTTTGACAAGCATGTGGACAATTTCAACAGAAAGGAGGAAATCATGAAAATGAACAAAATCTGGCTACCAGTATTAAAAAAAACTAAAATTACAACAGCACAACAACAGAGAGGAAACAAACAAGGACATCTAATCACCTCTCAACAAAAGTTTGCTCTAGGCACTGTCAGGCCATTATATGCTAATCAAGGTGGTCAGTTGAAACATTCACACCTAGCTCCAGCAGATAAGAGTCCTTTGTCCCACCCTGGTCATTCCACAGATATAAACCCTTTTTCCTAGTTCCAAAACACCTCACTACCTCTGAGGATGCTTGCCATAGATGCAGGCGAAACGTCAGGAGAGAATGCCTCTAGACCATGGCCATGGCGTATTACAGTGTACACATATATGGCAAACATTCAATGCCAATTTTGACATACAAACATTTACAGACATACACAGGGGCTATTTAACTTTTTTTCTGGCCACCAGGGGAGCTGTCGCTTTCATCGTCCATCTGCGATGCCGATGAAGCATTTCCGCATTCCCCGCATGCTTCCCCCACTGGAATGCTTTGCTGGAGACTTCTTTATGGCCTCATAAATCAGTTAATTTAGCCTCCCCACACTTTTTTTAAGGTGGTACCTAATTTTCCGACTTGACAGATGCAACTGTCTTTCGGGTTGCAAAGGTCAACAACAGGCTACACACAATTGGTTGGAAACCCACTCCAACCTGGGCTGGCTTCGAACTCATGACCTTTTGGTCAGAGTGATCTTAATGCAGCCGACACTCAGCCAGCTGCGCCACAATCCCGGCTAGGTGTGAATGTTTCAACTGACCACCTTGATTAGCATTTGATGGCCTGTCAGTGCCTGGGGCAATCTTTTGTTGAGAGGTGATTCGATGTCCCAGATTGTTTCCTCTCTGTTGTTTTACTGTTGTAATTTTAGAGATTTTTTTAAAATACTGGTAGTCATATTTTGTTCATTTTCATGGTTTCCTCCTTTCTGTTGAAATTGTCCACATGCTTGTATTGTTTTAAAGTGTTTTTGCCCTACAAATAATATATGTGCAATGTGCATAGGAATTAATTCATTTTTTTCCAAATTATAATCTGGCCCTCCAACAGTTTAAGGCCGTGATGGTGAACCTATGACATGCGTGTCAGCACTGACACGCATGGCTATTTTTTTATGACCAGGGCGGGACAAAGAATTCTTGTCTGTTGGATCTAGGTGTGAATGTTTCAACTGACCACCTTGATTAGCATTTGATGGCCTGGCAGTGCCTGGGGCAATCTTTTGTTGAGACCACCATGTCAGACTACACAGAGAAGCCATTGAAATCCATAAGCATGTGGACAATTTCAACAGAAAGGAGGAAACAATGAAAATGAACAAATTCTGTATTTAAAAAACTCTAAAATTACAACAGCAAAACAACAGAGAGGAAACAATCTGGGACATCTAATCACCTTTCAACAAAAGCTTGCTCTAGGCACTGTCAGGCCATTATATGTTAATCAAGGTGATCAGTTGAAACATTCACACCTAGCTCCAGCAGATAAGAGTCCTTTGTCCCACCCTGGTCATTCCAACAAAAATCTGGCTACCAGTATTAAAAACCCTCTAAAATTACAACAGCAAAACAACAGAGGGGAAACAATCTGGCACATCGAATCACCTCTCAACAAAAGATTGCCCCAGGCACTGCCAGGCCATCACATTTATTTGCTTTTGTTATTGTGTTTCGGCCTCATGTAAGCCGCACCGAGTCCCTTGGGGAGATGGTAGCGGGGTACAAATAAAGTTAATAATAAATAATAATAAATGCTAATCAATGTGGTCAGTTGAAACATTCACACCCAGCTCCAACAGACAAGAGTTTTTTGCCCCACCCTAGTCATTCCACCGATATATAAACCCTTTTTCCTAGTTCCAACAGACCTCACTACCTCTGAGGATGCTTGCCACAGATGCAGGCGAAACGTCAGGAGAGAATGCCTCCAGAACATGGCCATATAGCCCAAAAAAACCTACAACAACCCAGTGATTCCAGCCATGAAAGCCTTCGACAATACATCCTTCACGTCCTCTCTCTCCTCCCTTGCCTCTAAAGCCAATGAGCAGGTCTCCCACACCCACAAGCTTCAAGCAGAGCCCAGGATTTGATGTTCTAAGCATGAGTTTAGCCCTCGTGATTGTGGATGGGTGGAACATCACTACGAAAACAGATCTCCCCAAAGAATGGTGTCAACCTTCTAAGCAACGAGGAAGTCTTGATTCCTGCACTGCTCCTTTTGACCCTCTATTTTCCTTGCAACATTCCCCGCTTTCCTCCATCTAGTCCCAAAATATTTTCTGAGAAACCTATCACGCTCTTTCTCTCCTTTCCTCCATCTCGAAAGCCTTTCCAAAGCAACAAATTGTGCAAAACAAGGTACAGTAGAGTCTTGCTTATCCGACCTTCGCTCATCCGACAGTCTGTATTATCCGACGCCCCTAAAGACCCTCTGTTTTCCTTGCAACATTCCCCGCTTTCCTCCACCTAGTCTCAAAATATTTTCTGAGAAACCTATCACGCTCTTTCTCTCCTTTCCTCCATCTCGAAAGCCTTTCCAAAGCAACAAATTGTGCAAAACAAGGTAGAGTCTTGCTTATCCGACCTTCACTCATCCGACACTCCGTATTATCCGACGCCCCTAAAGACCCTCTGTTTTCCTTGCAACATTCCCCGCTTTCCTCCATCTAGTCTCAAAATATTTTCTGAGAAACCTATCACGCTCTTTCCCTCCTTTCCTCCATCTCGGAAGCCTTTCCAAAGCAACAAATTGTGCAAAACAAGGTACAGTAGAGTCTTGCTTATCCGACCTTCGCTCATCCGACAGTCTGTATTATCCGACGCCCCTAAAGACCCTCTGTTTTCCTTGCAACATTCCCCGCTTTCCTCCATCTAGTCTCAAAATATATTCTGAGAAACCTATCACGCTCTTTCCCTCCTTTCCTCCATCGCGAAAGCCTTTCCAAAGCAACAAACTGTGCAAAACAGTAGAGTCTTGCTTATCCGACCTTCACTCATCCGACAGTCTGTATTATCTGACGCCCCTAAAGACCCTCTGTTTTCCTTGCAACATTCCCCGCTTTCCTCCATCTAGTCTCAAAATATATTCTGAGAAACCTATCACGCTTTCTCTCCTTTCCTCCATTTCGAAAGCAACAAATTGTGCAAAACAAGGTACAGTAGAGTCTTGCTTATCCGACCTTCGCTCATCCGACACTCCGTATTATCCGACGCCCCTAAACCCCCCATTAAAAAGCACGCATAAATTGGCGACCAGAAAAGCACCGCTGCACAAAAAATGAGCGCAGCGGGTCTACTGGGCACGGGTGTATGACAGTGCTGGCTGCATCTTTCCGCTTCCGACGGATGCCAGGTTCCTGGTTTTGCCACCACTGTCTTTGCTGCCGAGACCTGGCCCGGTGAGAGCGAGCGAGGGAGGGAGAGAGCGGGGTAGGGGGGCAGGGAAGGGAGACCCCAGAAGGGAGAGTGTCGGACCGTGCTCTCTCAAACAGCTACATGCACCAAGCGCCCGCCAGGACGGACGGGACCTAACTGGTGCCGGATAAGTACACGGACTTTGGTGAACCTGCTGCGCTCAACCCTTGCGCCACGGCACCTCACCACCCCTAACAGACTTTTCCTTGATCCCTCCCTATTATCCAACATTTCCACTTATGCAATGGCCTGTTGATGTCGGATAAGCGAGACTCTACTGTAATGTTGACAATCAGGACCATTCTTTGCATTTTTCCAGAGAATCCTTGGGGATGGGGAACATCAACAGGTGGGAGGTCTCAACCAAAGACAGAGCCCAGAGCGAGTGAGGGAGGGAGAGAGCGGGGTAGGGGGGCCCCAGAAGGAAGGGAGAGTGTCGGACCGTGCTCTCTCAAACAGCTACATGCACCAAGCGCCCGCCAGGACGGACGGGACCTAACTGGTGCCGGGTAGGTACACGGACTTTGGTGAACCTGCTGTGCTCAACCCTTGTGCCACAGCACCTCACCACCCCTAATAGACTTTTCCTTGATCCCTCCCTATTATCCAACATTTCCACTTATCCAATGGCCTGTTGATGTCGGATAAGCAAGACTCTACTGTAATGTTGACAATCAGGACCATTCTTTGCATTTTTCCAGAGAATCCTTGGGGATGGGGAACGTCGACAGGTGGGAGGTCTCGACCAAAGACAGAGCCCACTTTCGGGGGCTTTCCGGCCAAGGAAACGGGTCAGCAGAGAACGGGTGGTATCCTGCGTGTCCCTGTTCTATGTTTCTCCAACGGGGCTCAGCGTCAACATGTCTGCCTCGGATCACAGCGGGGTCCCCGAAGCCCTCTCCGCCGGGCCGGGCCTCTGCCCGTTGCGATGGCAGCCCTCCCCTCCGTGCACAATGAGGACCGGAAAGTACAGGGCGTCTTGGTAGCAGGGAGGACTCTCCAGCGGCTCGGTCTCGATGCTGCTGCCGACGTGGCTGCCGCTCAAACTGCGGAGGATTCCCCCGCACCGGCGCGTGCCACCTAGCGAGAAGCGGCTGCAGCTGAACGGCAGGCGGGCGTAGAGGGCCCGGGTGCCTCGGGAAGGCAGGGAGTTGCTGCTGACAGTCCGGCGGCAACGTTGGCAGCTGCGGAGGTAGGCCGTGCCGGCGACAAGGGACGAGTCCATGAGGATGGCCTCGGAGTAGCTCGGCACCAGCTGCTGGTTGGACCGGATGTGCCATTCCAGCTCAGTCATGTCCACAGTGTTGACCCGAGAGATGCGCCGGCCATACGCCCCCGAGGTGTCCAGTGGGCTAGGACCATCATCCGCCCCAAAGAGTTTCTCGACGTGGTAGTGGACGTTGGCCATGCGGTACTCGGCCAGCACCCGGAGCGGCCAGGAGAGCAGGAGGAAGGAGGCCAGCCAGAAGACCCAGCGCCGCGTGTACCAAGGGGGGCGGCCCGGGTCAGGGAAGACCAGCATGTGCTCCTTAAAGTCCACGTTCTTGAGGTGCATCCCCTCGCGGGCCTCCATGTAGTCATCCAGGCCCTCGTTCTCACCAAAGAAACGGGCCCGCTGGGTCAGGTAAGCCGCCTCCGCCTCTCCGGTGGCGAAGCTGAAGCACTTGGTGAAGCGGAGCTTGGTGACAGGGTAATCTGAAAGGCCCAGCAGCTCCTTGGAGACGTCCTTCACCCCGTGGCCAGAGTAGTCAAACTCTGTCTCGGCCACGTGGGTATTGACCCGCTCGTGGTAGACCTGGGTGGTGGTGTAGGCATCCCCGTTGCGGTAGCGGGTGACCTGCCGGGTGCGGCGAATGTAGTGGTAGCTGATGGCCTTCCACCAGATGCATGGCGTAGCCTGCTGCATGCGCTGGACCTTCTCGTACACACTGGCCGTGTCCACGCGGTACTGCATCTGCCCCTTGGCGAAGCGGTGCCAGCACTCCACAAGGTAGACCACATAGAGCATGCCCAGGAAGGCCAGTGGGATGTAGATGTAGCCGTTGGAGCAGGGGCTGTCGTGGTAGACCACCGAGGTCCCTTGGTAGGAGCTGTCGTAATTCAGGCGGGTCACTGTCGAGAGGCGGCACCAAGCCATGACGCCAAAGCAGCCAAACATCAACAGGGTGAGGAAGAGGCATTTCCAGTGGGACTCACGGCAGAGAGAGCTGCTGAGGGACTGCTTGAGTGGACGCTGCTGCTCGTCACAGGAGAGAGAAAGGAAGGAAAGACAGAGGAAGGAAGGGAGGGAGGGAGGGAGGGAAGATAGAAGCAAAGAAGGAAGGAAGGCAGGGAGGGAAGGGGAGAAGGAGGGAGGGAGGGAGAGAGGGAGGGAAGGAAGGAAGGAAGGAGGGAGGGAGGGAGGGAGGGAAGGAAGGGGGACATAAGGAAGGAAGGAAGGAAGGAGAGAAGGAGGGAGGGAGGAAAGGAAGGGGTAGAAGAAAGGAGAGAGGGAAGGAAGGAGAAAAGGAAGGAAAGAGTGAAGGAGGGAAGGAAGGGAGGGAGGAAGAAAGGGGGATGGAAGAAAGGAGAGAAGGAAGGAAAAAAAGAGGGAAGGAGGGAAGGAGAGAAGGAGGGAGCGGAAGAAGGAAAGGAAGGAAGGAAGGTGGGAAGGAAGGAAGAAAGGAAGGGGAGAAGGAAGGAAAGAACGGTGGAGGGAAGGGGGGACGGAAGGAAGGAGGGAAGGTGGGAAGGAAGGAAGGTGGGATGGAAGAAAGGAGAGAAGGAAGGAAAGAAAGAGGGAAGGAGAGAAGGAAGGAGGGAGGGGAAGAAGGAAAGGAAGGAAGGAAGGAAGGAAGGAAGGAAGGAAGGAAGAAAGGAAGGGGAGAAGGAAGGAAAGAAAGAGGTGGAGGGAAGGGGGGACGGAAAGCAGGAGGGAAGGTGGGAAGGAAGGAAAGTAGGATGGAAGAAAGGAGAGAAGGAAGGAAAGAAAGAGGGAAGGAGGGAAGGAGAGAAGGAAGGAGGGAGGGGAAGAAGGAAAGGAAGGACGATGGGAAAGAAGGAAGGAAGAAAGGAAGGGGAGAAGGAAGGAAAGAAAGAGGTGGAGGGAAGGGGGGACGGAAGGAAGGAGGGAAGGTGGGAAGGAAGGAAGGTGGGATGGAAGAAAGGAGAGAAGGAAGAAAAGAAAGAGGGAAGGAGAGAAGGAAGGAGGGAGGGGAAGAAGGAAAGGAAGGAAGATGGGAAGGAAGGGGAAAAGGACGGGGGGAGGAAACAGAAGGAAGGAAAGAAAGAGGGGGCGGAAGGGGGACGGTAGGAAGGAAGGAAGGAAGGAAGGAAGGAAGGAAGGAAGGAAGGAAGGAAAGCGGGAGAGAAGGAAGGGGAACAGAAGGAAGGAGGGAGGGACAGAAGGTAGGAGGGAGGTGGGAAGGAAAAAGAGAAGAAAGGAAAGAAAGAGGGGGAAGAGGAAGGAA